>NW_024067092.1:0-206224 GCF_015039405.1 Cantharellus anzutake
CTGATTGCCGCCGATCTTACATTCAAGAGTCATATGTGCAACTACATTCTACGCGAGCAGAATGTACCCATTTTCTACGTTTATGGAGCGTTTGACATGGTAAATTTTGGTCCCGCGGCTGAACATTGCTGCACAGTATTTGCACTAAACCACATGTTTCAATTAGGGCCTTCACCTTTCCACAACTTCTCAATGTTGGTATGACTTCCTAGACACGCGCTCGCCTTGCTCTGATGAGTCTCGTCGCCACACCTTGTGGGTCTTTTTCTTAGCTCATTTCCTCCGTCATATCGCAAGGATTCTTCGTTTATACCACATATCGTCGTAAGTCCTAATATGCTGCGTCATCATAGTTGGGAGGGTTTGATTCTAATGACTTCTCCATAGTTATATCAAACATTTCCTTAGCACTTTTTCAGGTGGGGGCGTTCTCGTATCATACTTTTTACCGAAGCTGTCTAACCGCTATTCAGCTTTTCTTAATATTGAACGAGACTGCTTTTGGATTGAGTGCGTCCCTGTTTTATTGCTTGGTATCATATAATGATGGGATTGACTGAAGTCGTGTCCAATTATTCACTCAGTGTTAGCGGTGAAATTGTATGTGTGCGGTCGGTCTTTTGGGTCCGCTTTCTTTGATCAAATTCAAAGTTTTCGATGGTCTTTGGGATCCGCGAACCCCCTGGGCTTAGCAAATGCATGGGTACACTCGTGTGTTTGCCATGTTTGGCGTCAATTTGTGACCTTGTTACAGCTGGCGCGCTCGCTTGGAGCGTGAACCGACGTCGGAATGGCTCCCAAAGGTATTTCTCGAGTCAATTGGTAACGACGGTACGATAAAAACTATTGCTTCCCCCACCCAGGGACAGTATCCTTAAGGTTATTATCCTTTATGTTGTCGGAACTGGGCTCATATCGGGGTGAGTGTCCGTCTTGCTGCTGTGAAATATCTACGATCGTCACGCTTTTAGGGCAATTTCTGGCTTATTGGCTGTGGTATGTATGGTCTTCTATCACTAGATCACTTTGGAATGTAATGCTGGATCAATAGGGAGGCTTCCTTCACTTGACGCCAGTTTTTCCCCTATTTGGGCAGTGTGTTGGATCAGGTATATTGATTAGCGTCAGAGCCGTTGGTTATTGACAACTGATATGGATGATTTCTAGTGTCAACAATCGGTTTTCTAGCCAAGTATGTTCATTTTTTCGGCTCATTGGCCGGGACAATATCTATAACTATTGAAGCCTTCATTCTCGTTCCCCATTATACAGTTCTCGTCCTGATAGACCAAAGGGGTTAGGAGGGGCAAGTTGTCAAACTTTCCTTCCTACATTGACCGAATTCTCATTTCCATAATTCGCATTAGGGTTTGAGCACTATGCTTATCACTATCACACGAGACATGGATCAAGAGTCGAATTATGACGGACAGCGGGAAAACGAACTACAGAATCGAATGACGAGACACTATGTGAGTATTAGAATTGGCTGGTCCCTTGATTGCCCCGGGTCCACGATCTCGTACTGACTAGGTGTGCGAACAGCATGAGTATGATGTGGAGGAATCAAAGACTTATGGTGACCGTCCAATGTTTGAAGGTCGTCTCACACCCGACACACCCCTGACTTCACAAACCCTGAACAAGCCTGACTTTTAGGTGAGTCCCCATCTGCGATGCCGAGCGGCGCATCCACGTGACCACAGCGCTACACATATTGATACCATATTAGGTAATGGGCGCCGGGTCGCGGTTCCGTCGAGCTGGGCTGGTCGGAGTCGCCGAGCGTGAACGCCAGAACCTTGGAGGCAGTGCACAGCAATTTTGAACTGGAGTCAGTTGCACCACGGACTTTTAGGTCCTTCTGCTCATTGCACATCTGCAAGCGAATGAAATGCCTAAATTTGTTGTCAATACCTAACCCATAGGACAGCTTTCCTACGACGAATACGTGAACGATTCTCTCAAGTATATAGATACTTCGAGGTTGACCTGAGGAGCATGGTAAACTGTTACCTATCAGCCGTCCCTGCCGTGCCAACGGGAAAAGAGAGGCGAAAAGATTGGCCTGTCAAACCCTGAATTCTCCATTCTAAATATAGTCCAAGTACAGCCCGGGAACAATGAAGTAAATTATGGCGTGCGCATTGAGCTCGGTCCAACTTCCGGGGCATAGTTTATTGCGAGATCAAGGGAGCTGAAAGGCACACGAATGACACTAGTGAGACTTTGATGGATGGGAAACTGGGATCACGAGATACATCATCCCACAAGTACGGCCGCTGGGACTGCAACAAATCCGTTCTTACACTCGAATAGGCACGTCTGGGCTCCAATTGTTCAAACAACAGAATTCGAATCAAAACCAGGGTCCAGTACTAGTATGGCTCTAACTCTGCGTGAACACGTGCCATGTTATGCCTTTTCACTTGACGCTACTTATGGCTTAGGGAATATGCCACTAGTGGTGTCCGGGGATATGGTGAACACACATATTCAAGCGGGCATGTCTGATGCGTTGATGAACAGGAGAATCATCCGGGGCTACATGGATCCGCGGGCTTCTCACGCCCTCTCCAAGAGCCCAAACACGGACGGATATCATACGGACCGAGGGCAATCATTGGTGCGCGATCAGGAGCTGTGCGCAACTCCACATGCTGAGCGGCGATTTTTGGGGAATTATTCGATGCTCCCTCGGCACCGATGGCCCAGAGATTTGGTTACAGACAGAGACTACGTAGCTTACTTTTTATTATATGTGTGGCGACGAAGACGGCAGGGAAAAGTGATATGCTGTATGAGAGATAATGATCTAAAAAGGAAACAAGCGTTTTTGATTGCCCTGATGCGATGAATTACTAATATACGATCCAATGTAGGGTGGACAGCGCTCTCCAGCTGCGGACAACTCCTGTAGCTCCGACGTGAGAGCTACGAGTTTCCTTGGATGCAACGTTATATAATGGACCTGATCAAGCTTTGGGTCCTCCCCGAACCTCGTCTCTCACAGGAGACTTGGGCCTACTTCCCAAGCCAAGAAGCTCAGGCTCGATACGCATGGATAGCACACACCCACCATCGCCAGAGGTCCTAAGTATTCTCCAGACATGGATTGCATTCTCTGTATTAGGCTCCGCACTTTCAGCAACGTAAGTCGCACTTCATCCTTCTGGCTGCTAGTACAGCTGGCTTTGTGCGGTTAGAAGCTACGTTACTTTTCAGAATTACTAATCCAAAATCTACACACAATAGGCTCTTTGGCATTATCACGGTCCAAACCTTTTTCTACTACAAACGTTTTCCAACCGATCATGTTTTCTTGAAGATCACGGTGAGTTAGGAGGATCGATTCCTAGGCGCCCAGTGTCGTCGCTGCCATTTGAGCGAGAAAAGTATGGATTTGGTGCTCACTTCTGACAAACCGTGCGCAGGTTGCTTCCTTATGGCAAGTTTCTGTCTTGTACCCGGTCAAGGACCTCGAGTGTGCTCATCCCCATCCTGCACATGTATTTAAGGATTTTGCTACCACTTCAAATGTGAGCCTTCCGTGGTGGATGCCTGTCAATTCGAATCTGACCTGTCTCCATCTCCGCCCTGGCCTCCTCCCTCGCCCCGGGTAAACAGCTTGTTAACGGCAATCGATATTTATGCTTTCGCAATGTCTCTCGGTTCGGCAGCTGGTAGAAAATTGATCTGGTAAGAACGCTGACTGTTGTTTCATGGCGCGCAAGTGACGTGCATTCTCTCCCCCATGCCTCTCCAAATATCGTCTGGGCGCCTATTAACTTCGAATTGAGCATAGGGCTCAAATATTACCGCAATTTACGAACGTATGCGCAGCCCTTCTGGAATCTCACTGTTACATGTTTGATTTACACCTTTTCACCCAAGCTGCTAGCAGGTATTGTGTCGCAATCACTCTTCGTCTATACCACCTTCCGTCGTCAGTGGCCAATTCTTTTCTTAATTCCTTCTCACATTCTCACAATCTGGCATGGCCCTTTAACTTTGAACCGTCCCGATACTGCAGTACTGCGAAACATGTTCTTGCTGCTCGCTTTGGTATGTCGGGGATGGTCGTCTTCCACTACCCTTCATCGGACTGAGCTCCTGAGGAATAGGCACTCCTGGTGTCATTCGAAGCTGGTTGGGGGCTTTGTACGTTCCATTTAACTACCCACTCAACTTTCTCGAGCGTATCTCACCAATATCGCGCATAAAATTTCTGTCTTGGTAGTTGTCTCCGTATCGATGTGAGTAACCCCAGATACGTGCCTGTCCTCCTCATCATGCGCTAAATACTAATATTCGCTGGATCTCGCCAGATTACAGCGTACATATCAAAACCCCAATCCACTCTACGCCGCACGATTGTGGCCCAGTCGTATATTCGGTCCCCTGAATGCTTGCTGTGACATTGTTGTTGCTGGTGCTCTTGCTTGGGGTATCCATCGACGAAAGAACGGAGCCGTGAGGTGAGTCACTGCTCGTTCCTTCGAGTTATGTTGAGCATAGGAAGCTGAATCTCTATTTTCTCTCGCCACTACTGTTGGAAATCGTAAGCGATAACGTTTTGAGAGACATCATGCTGTACATTGCTTGTACAGGTTTATCAACTGCGTAAGTGGGCCGTGCTGTGATTCGTTCGAGCTTGACGTTCATGATGGAACTTCTTAGGTCAGTATCAATTGTGCTAGCTGCGGTAAGTTCAGAGTTGTTTGGATTATCGTGAACCAGCGAGTTTTACGCCGCGTACTCTTAGGGCGTTGTGGTCGCTTCTCCAAGGGTCATCCCATTCATTGGGCCAAGTGTTGGTGCTGGTAAGCCACCACCTCCCTAGTAACGCTGTTGTCGAGCTGATGTATCCCTAGTCTCAATCATTGGATTTCTTTCAAAGTGCGTTACCCACTTAATCTATCATTATGAATGTATCGCATATTCATTGAGGCTGGTACTTTATGATAGCCTTCACTCCCGTTCACTTCTGTATGATGCCAGGACTCAAAGAGGCGTGAGTATATGTTAGGGAATGATTCGTTCCAAGCGCCGCTGGACTTACCTTGGAACGAAACGTAGGGGATAAGTTTTCTTATTTCCGTCATGCGTGACGTGCAGCAAGCGTCTGATCGTGAAGGCCAACATGAAGTTGCGCTGTGGTCAAGAGTTTCAAAGTTCGATGTGAGTTTACGTTTCGTTCGAGCTCTCTCAGCTTTACTATCTTTATCGCAACCCTTCCTTCACCTTGCCCCACACATCTTATTTATTCGCTGACTTACTTGTATCGCACAGAATGAATACAACGTAGAGGAATCAAAAACATACGATGATAACCCAGCTTTCGAACGACAACCCACATGTGCTAGGAGGCCAATCTCAATGCCTAAACGCGAGAATTCTCACGTGTCCGGGATCGAAGAAGAGATCGTGGAGGTTGATCCTCAGCTTGGGTGTGAAAGGACGACTAGATAACGTTGGTGGTGATGCCGAGCTTCCTCTAGGTTGGATCTTCTTCCATCTAGTAGAGACGGACATTTACGACGACACACAGGCACACAGGCACGCGCGCACATACATCGCATACACATCCCGTCGCTTCTCGTTTACTCCCCGAAATCACCGCTGTGTTATTCCATGTTATTCAATTATCGTTATTACATGTCTGCTTCCATCTACTTCTCTAATTCATCCCACATCTCGATCTTATCTCACGCGGACCTTGCTTCGTTGTTGCCGCATTTTGAAAGTGTGATGCCGGCAGGAACCTGACTCAGCCTTCATGCGACAAGGACCCAATCACCTGTTGGCAAAAATGCTCCAGACATAAACAGCCTATCGGTGCCTCATCGTCCATTTCGGCATCTTCGATGTCGGGTGGGCAAAAGCCACAACTTCCAACTCCGGCTTTCTGAGTGTTCGTCTCGAAGTTCCGCTTGAAGTTCCGTGATTGGCTACCAATTTCTCCCCACGTTCACTGAATCGTGGTTACATGGCATCAGTATGCCTGTGCACCAGTGTCAACTATCGCCGTTGATGACCCGGAATCTGGTGCGTCAGATGCTCGGTGTTCCTGGCTCCAAAGCAGCTGCGAATGCACATAGACTTCATCTTGGATGGTCCTTTTCTGGCCTTACTCGGGCCTTGTTCTGATTGTCGTCTCGAGCTTTGGCAACCCTTACAGACACGCCGACCTCCCAGCCCTCCTTGAAATTGTCTCGATATCCGGTTTCGGGTCTGGCTCCCTGAGTAATGTGAGCAATGCTTTTCTGATTGATCCTTAGCATCCTGGTCTTAATTAGCTGGATGGGGCTCCTTTTGCACATGCGAACAACGTAGACTTTTTTTGGCGTGGTTTACAGTTCAGATTTTACTCCGAACGATTTCTGGGCCGATGGGAGGTTCTTGAAACTCGAATGATTGGTGAGTCCAAGCCGCTGCGCGTTCGCTTGGACCATTCCATGTGGTTCATCACTTTGACGGACACTTGAGACTGAACTGGCATGCTGTGCACTATCACTAGGTTGGCCTTTTATGGTGTGTTGAATTGCTGGAAGTAGCCAATTGCCCCTCGCTACGAATTTCGCCCGCCGATAGGGTATGCATCCATCGCAACATAGGATTCTGCAATCGCTTGTCACCTATCTTACTGTACCCAAGCCGTTGCGCTCGCGGTCTTGATTGCGGCTCACATTGCATCGAAGGACCATATGTACAACTACATTCTACGCGCGCAAAATAGACCCTTATTGTGGCGTTTGACATAGTAAATTTTGGTCCAAGCTGTTGAGTGCGCATTGTGGGCACAGTATTGCGCTTGAGCCATATGTAGGGCCTTTCACCTTTCCACAACTGGGGTATGAGTTCACTCGGAAGCGCGCTCGCCTCGTGCTGATGAGTCTCATCGCCATGTCCTGTTGCCCCCCCTGCTGGTTTCCCCTTTCAGCTCATTTCCGTCCTAATTCATTCACTTACGCATCGCCGTAGTGAGGCCAGCCGATACGCAATCATGGTTCTACATAATAGGTTTTCCATAAGTTACATCAAATGTACTTTTTTAGATGGGGGTTGTTCTTGTGTCATACGTTTAACGGAAGATGTCTCACACGGACCTTGCGCAATTCAGCATTTGTTGGTACAAGACTTCCCTGTGTTGAAGTTGCTTGGTATTAGATAATGATGGGATTAACATGCCCGATTATTCATCCAGTAAAGGTACGCGTTACATATGGAGGTTGGAGTCTTAGAACCTCGGCATTGTAGCCCGCGCCGGACTTATTGTAAGGCGAGCCATCACATTGCGGGGCCCCATCAACAAACGGAGCTGGCCGAACATAATATTGTGTCAGGAGGCATCATCACCAGCGGTCCCGTCGAGCTACTAGTCGGAGTCGTCGAGCGCGCGGATGCCGAGACCTTCGAGGCAGTGCAGTGAATTGAACTACTTGGATTTCGACTGCACCGCGTTATCTTAGGTCCTTCAGCTTATTCAGGCATAAGTATCCGCTCTTTGATCACTGCCTTAATGCAGCAAATGTTACGGTGCATGATTTTGTAGGACACATTTCCTACGATGAGGTGAGGGATGTGAGTTAGTCCAAGCGCCACTGGATTCGGTTCAACTTCCGGCATAATTTGTTGCGAGATCAAGAAGTTGAAAGGCACATAACACATGAATGAACTCCACGAGTACGATCGCTAGGACTGCAATGAATCAGTGGTCTACTAGGACGGGCATGGCTAGCTATTTGACGGTTTTACAAGTGTCACTCGACAGTTCGCAGCAGCTCCAACTCTAACTGTTTCTACGTAAACACGTACCACGTCATGCCTTTGCACTAAGGCTTAGGACCATATAGGACCATGGTATTTAGGGGGGGGGGGGGCATGTATGAGTGTTGATAGGGAACAGGAGACCTGATACCGGGTAACAAAGAACCGCCAAACGCATGGATCCGCGGGCTTCCTTTCTCATGTCCCAACAACGCAATATGTCCAATGAGAAACTTCTGGTTGTCATTGGCAAGTGCGCACACCATCATGAGCTGTGCACACTCCAGAAGCTATTTGGAGGAGTTTTCTCCGCATCGATGGCTGACCTAGAAGTGGATAGAGTTGATTAGTTGGGAAAAGGGACATGCCGTGCGAATCAATGGGAGATAATAATACTAAACTAAAAAGGTTCTGATCGCCCTGATGCAATTATAAGCTTCGGACTTCCCCCAACTCCGGCGTGAGAGGTATAGTTTCCTTGGGTACAACGTATATAATAAACTTAATCAAGCTTTGGGTTTCTCCCCAACCTTGCCCTCTGGCAGGAGACTTGGGGGCCCACTTCCCAAGCCAAGAAACTCCACACGCATGGATGGCCGCAGTTGCGCGCCCCCTCCAGGAGGCCCACCATCGCCAGAGATTCTAAGAAATCTCGAGACATGGCTTGCATTCTCTGTATTGGGTTTCGCACTTTCAGCAACGTAGGTTGCAATTCAGCTTTCGTTCTCAACCTTAAATCTGTCAACGCTTCGCTGGCATTTGTGCCGTCCAAAAGCCGTGTTACTCCTGTAAATCACTAATCCAGAATCCGCACTCATTAGGCTCATTGGGGTTGTCACCGTCCAAACCTTTTTCTACTACAAACGCTTTCCAACCGACCATCTTTTCTTGAAGATTACGGTGAGTTAGGAGGTCCGGTTTCGTGCCACCTGTGCGAGGGAACAAAATATGATTTGGTACTCATTCTTGGTAAATCGTGCGCAGGTCATTTTCTTGTGGCAAGTTTCTGCGATGTACAAAGACCCGAGTGCGCTCATGCTCATTCCACACATGTATTTTAGGTTATTACAACCACTTCAAGTGTGAGCCTTCAATACTGGACGCCCGTCAATTTGAATCTTGTAACCCATTTTTTTGTAAATAGATTATTGATGGCGACCGACTTCTATGCCTTCACAATATCTCCTGGTTCCGCAGTTAGCAAAAGATTGATCTGGTAAGAAAGCTGACTGTTGTTTTATGATACATAAGTGACGTGTATTCTCTCTTCCCCATGCCTAATCCCCAACATTCGAATATCGTCTGGGCTCCGATCAACTTCAAATCGAGCCTAGGGCTCAAATATTCCCGCAATTCACGAACGTATGTGCAGCCCTTCTTGAATTACACTGTTACATGTTTGTTTTACACCTTTTCGCCTAGCTGGTAGCAGTTGTTGTGTCGCAATCACTCTTCGTCTATACCACCTTCCGTTGTCAGTGGTCAGTTCTTAACCACATCTTCATATGTTCACAAGAAATTTTGGCACGACCCTTGATTTTGGACCGTCCCGATTCTGTAGTGCTGCGAAACATATTCTTGCTGCTCGCTTTAGTATGTCGATGACGGCTATCTTCTATCGCCTTTCACGGGACTAAGCTCTGTGGAATAGGCTTTTCTAGTGTTATTCGAGGCTGGTTGGGGGCTTTGTACGTTCCTCTCAACTACCACCCAACTTTCTTAACTCGAGCATATCTCACCCATATTGCGCATGAAACCTCGGTCTCGGTCTCGATAGTTGTCGCCGTATCAATGTGAGTAATTCTAGTTACACGACTTGTTGTCTTCATATCAATATTCACTAGCACGCAACAGATTACAACGCACATATCAAAACCCAAGTGATCCGCTTTTCGCCTCACGAATGTGGCATAGTCGTATATTCGTTCTCTCGAATGCTTTTTGTGATGTTGTTGTTGCCGGTGCTCTTGCTTGGAGTATCCATCGACGAAGGAATGGAGCCGTGAGGTGGGTTGCTCACTTCTTCGTGTTATGTTGAGCACAGAAGCTGAATCGCTCGTTGGCTCTATTTTCTTTCACCTTTGCCGCCGGTGCATTGGAAAAATAAAACTCAAGCGATAGCATTTTGAGAGACATCATACTGTACGTTGCTTGTACAGGTATATCAACTGCGTAAGTGGGACGTGCTGCGGTTCGTTTGAGCTGACTTTCACGATAGAACTTTCTAGGTCAGTATCAATTGTGCTAGCTGCAGTAAGTTCAGGGTTATTTGGATTATCGTGAACGAGTGGGTTTTACCCTGCAAACTCTCAGGGTATTGTAGTCGCTTCACCGAGGGTCATCCCATTCATTGGGCCAAGTGTTGGCGTTAGTAAGTCACAACCTCGCACCCCGCTCCCTTCGCCGAGCTGAGGTATTTTTAGTTTCAACCATTGGATTTCTTTCAAAGTACGTATCCTACTCAATTTAAGTATCATCATGAGGGTCTGCTGCATATCCACTGAGGCCGGTGGCACTTCATGGCAGCCTTCACTCCCGTTCGCTTTTGTATGATGCCACGACTCAGAGAGGCGTGAGTATTTGTTAGGGAATAATTGGTTCCCAGTCCCCGGACTTACCTCCAAACCTTAGGGGATAAGTTTTCTTATTTCCGTCACCCATGACGTGCAGCATGAGTCCGATCGTGAAGGTCAACCTGAGCTCGAGCTGTGGTCAAGAGTTCCAAGGTTCGATGTGAGTTTATATGTTTTATTCGGACTCTCGATTTTTTGCTATTACTCCACCTCACCGCAATCCCTTCTCTCGCCCCGCCCGTCTTATTTGTTTGCTTACTTGCTTGTATCGCACAGCATGAATACAATGTGGAGGAAGCAAAAACATTCAGTGATAACCCCGCTTTCGAGCGACAGTCCAAATGTAGGAGGCCAACCTCAATGCCTGAACACGGGAATTCTGGTGTATCGGGGATTGAAGAGGAGATTGTAGAGGTTGATCCTCAGCTTGGGTGTGAAAGGATGACCAAATGGTGTCAATGGTAATACCGAGCGGCTTGGTTGGCCCCTTAGGCACCATCACTTATGGCTTGCAATTGTGATTTTTTTTTCCTCTGGTGAACGCCCAAGGGATTAGATGGAGGCTGGAATCATGATTGCGGATTTTGACTTGTTGTCATGTGTGTTAACGTTCGGTTCTCGTGTTTACTCTTCTCGCTAGCGTAGCCCGGTCACCATGCACGACCTTGAGATGACCCTGCGGCGAATTTGGAGGTTACGGCTTTTTTATGAGCTAGGGATGCCTTCTGAGTAGTTGTGATGCAAACAACACACTGATCCATAGGGATTGGTCTATTTTTACTTTTTTACTTTTCACGTTTTTACTCTTTTGTACAACGGACTCGCGCAGAAACGCGTATAATTTTTTCTCCCCCTCAGATCTCTTCTATGTCTTACACATCATAACCTTGCGTTTAACTTGTAATCCCCTGCGATGGTCTCCGAGGCGAGCTCTGCAATCGCATAAATTGGAATCTGAGGGTGGGCTGCGGGTGCGAGGGGCTGGCAAAAACAAAAAAAAAAAAACATAGGTTTGCTCAGCAACGTAAGAAAGAGTAGTACAGAAAGCCGGGCACGCACGAAAATACTAGCATCGACGACGCGGAGCTTCTTAATACCCTTCACAGTTGAGTCAGGATTAACGACACCCTCAGGACTGTCCTTGGCCGAAATGGCAAGAGTGCCTAACGAACAGGAAGTGAATCAAAAAATTAACCCATTCGCTAACCCAATAATAATCAGAAACCTACTGGTAGGATGGAAAGCGGAGACTGGAAGATGAAAAGCAAATGTCAGCACCCCCTAGATCAAAACCCTCGTATCACACGCACCCGTATTGTTACGAATATACTGTATAATCTCTTCATCCGTTTGTGCTTGAGCTAATGAACCCCATTCTCCTAGAACGTAGTCTTTGAAAATAGGCGCAGTCAAGAAGTTTCGTGCATGCTTGATGGCTAGTATGGGAAAGAGTATAGTAAGCTTAGCTTCAGCCAAGTCAGTCACACCCGAGCCTTACCGGCCACGGCGGTGTGGAGATCGGGTTCCTTTACGAAGAGTGCAAGATCGATCAAAGGAGCATCGAAAGGATTGCTTGACCCAAGTTTCACGCTTCCCCTAGAACTAGGAGACAAGTTGACCGTCGCAATGGTCATGAAATTCCCCTCCGAAGGTTCGGGATAGAGTGTACTCGCAAATCCGTCATCTAAGATTAATTCAAAGTGCGGTGAATTTGGACCTGGGCAATCGTCGACGATGCCAGGTTGCGACCAGATGGGATCGTCAGAAGGTAAACGGAAGAACCCAATCGATTGAGCGATCGTGTTGGACAAACGACCTAAAAAATGGATAGTTCAGCCATGTTGCGGTGCTTGGCCTGATCGACAGTACTAGTGCGGAGGTTGATTTACGTACCGGCTTTGTTTGGGTTATACAAACATTCTTGTTGTTGAGCGAAGGCAGGATTGTGGGAGAGTTCGTCCCTTGTGCCCTTGTCATTGATAATCCACTTTTTTTTCCCGAAATTAACGATATATTAATATATATGACCTTCCACACCAAAGTGCAAAACGCCCGGAACTCACATTGTTCAAAAGCAGCGTGTGGTCTTGTAGGTTCTTGCCTACTTCGGGGTGATCTTTAACCACTTTGATCCCCAATGCTTCGAGTTCTGATTTTGGTCCAACGCCTGAGAGCAGAAGGATTTGGGGAGAGTTGATGGCGCCAGCGGCAAGAATGACTTCTTTGGATGCACTAACGACAGTCCTTGGACCTAGAATCCAAATCATTTCATGAGGACGATTTTTACTAACCAAAATCATTCCCTAATGCAATAATTTTACCATTTGGGCTTTCGGTAAACTCGACGCCAGTGACAACTGGTACTTTGTCCTCAGAGAACAATATTCTAGTAACATGGGCATTCCGTAACAAATCCAAGTTCAGTCGGGCCCCAACCGCTTTGAAGTAGTTTCTCGAACTATTCCTAACTCCTGTTCCTACGGTTCCAAATAGTCTGCCAATACCGAGAGGTTTCCCAGAGTTAGTGTCCGAGTTCCAGCTGAAGTCCGGGTGCTCGTGTGTAACGCAGACTAGAATAGAATAATACTCAGTCTCGCGGTTGTGAACGCAATGAGAACTATAATTGGATATCTACCTAGAATAGAATAATACTAGGTGAAGGTTTTTTTTTTTTTTTTTTTTTTTTTTCTTGGTGGAACCTTCGGTAGCTTTCGCGGGCGTGATGCCTGAAGGTTTGTAGGGAGGGCGGTGCCTTCCAGTAGTTGATGATTGGTGCCTCGGTGTGAGGGGAATTGCCACCACGGGGGAATGCGTTATCGCACTGGCGAGGATCGCTCCGTGTGGGGCTCCCGTGACCGCGGAGGGTCAGGTATACCCACTAAAACCCCGTTGCACTTTAGCCAATTCTCGGGGAGGCATAGTTCATTCTCCAGTGTACCGCTCCGGGTGTGTAGAACGAGCCATTCGGGTAGAGCTTTATTATGGTATTTTTTCTTGTTCGTGAGGGATCTGTCTTGGTTAAGTTTTTCGTTCATGGCGGCTTTGAGGGAGTTTATGGCTTCGTTGTGCGAGATTTTAATTTCGCCATTTGTGTCGTCGCTGAGGACTCTTTTACATCTTAGTTTCCATGTTTGCCAAGCGCATTCGAGGACGGCGATTCTGAAGAATCTAGTAGCACCGTGGTTTGTGATGCCGCTCCGGCTTTTAATTAAGGTTAGGGGGGCTGCCATTACATGGTGTATATCCATGGTATTGGGCCAGCGTATTCCTTTTGTTGTGTTCATGGATCTTATGGCGGCCCAAAGTTTAGGGCCTTGGTTGTGTGGGCACACAAAAACGATATGGTTCATCGATTCAGGGACGTCGCATTTCGCGCATAGGCCGCGGTCTTCGTATCCAGGGATTTTACTCCAGTAGGGGCCGACTTTGTGGGCGCCGTGGACAAGTTTCCATACGAAGTTTCTAAGGCTGGGGTTCAGTTCATTCTTATTTCTTAAGATGGCGCGCCAGATTAAGTCGTTGTTTGGGGCCGGGCAGTCAAGGCTTTTCAGGGTGTCTCTGATGTGGTCAAGGTTCTTCGTTGATCTTTGACTTTTGTTGTGGTTGTTCTTTGCTGATTCTCGGATTATTAGTTTCGTGGCGGTTGCTTGGGTTAGGGCGCACAGTCTAGCGCCGTTCTGGGTGAAGGGGAGGCTGGTGATGGTGGGTTCGGCATTGGGGGGTTTTGTGGAGCCTGTTGCAGCGAGGTTATCAGCATTTTCGTTGCCTTCGCAGCCGTTGTGGCCTTTAATCCATTCGATGGAGACAATGCCGTTTCTTGTCCGGAGGGAGTTGATGGTGGTCTTTATAGCAAGGGGATGAGGGGATCCGATGAAGTTCTGGTCTTCCGCATTGTCCAGATCTATGGTTAGTGTATTCATGCACCATTTAGAATCAGTTTTGATGTGGAGTCTAGCTCTTCGGGGCGTCGTAGCGGCTGCGTGGTTTATTGCTAGGATTTCAGCAGTATTGTTTGTTTGGGGGAAGGTGCGGTTTGCGGGGAGGCTGGCGTTGTTGGGGTTATCTGTACTGTACCACACTCCGTAGCCGGCGCTGGCATCGATTTCGCCGTTGCCAGTGCAGGACCCGTCTGTGTAGGCAACGATGTCAGTGCTGAGGTTCCTTGAGAGTCTCAGCGTGGGGGGATTTGTCTGGTTGAGTTCTTCGCGGAAGATGCGGAAGTAGTCTGACGTATTGTTTTTCAGGTCGGGGAAGGTTTTGATGGTTTTGACGTTCAGCACGTCGCCTAGGGAGTGGGTTCCGGTGTTTTCTATATCGGTTCTCGAGGGGGGGGGACGGCATGGTAGGACCGATCGGGGGTTGACTTGGGGTTTCAGGTTCGAGATTATGTTTTCAGCGGCTTGGTAGCAGGTCTCAGGGTTTTTACAACCCATTGTACGGAATCTTGTGCAGGGGGGGCAGGAGCAAGATTTACTCCAGCGTCTGTGGAATGGATCGTCTAAAATGTTTGCCATGGTGAGGAGGTCGCCTGTGCGGAAGCAGTCGTGGGTTTTTCTCAGACATTTTGCCGCGGGCGTGTTTTCTCTTGTTCTGACACGGTCTTTTCTTCCGATGTGGTGCCATGCTGGGAGATCGAGTCTGATGCTCAGAGGAAGGTTAATGTCATCGAGGGCTAGGTTATACTTGACTCCTGTGTTGAGTATGGCTTTGATTTCGTGTGGGAGGGTTCTGCTCGTGTATCGTTGCTTGATGAAGATTTGCTGGGTGAAGATGTCGGTTATTCGTGGGTCGCGGGACTCTTCGTCCCGGACGTGTTTCGGGAGTGAGGAGATGATTAACGCTTCTGCGGCGTCTGCAGCCGGTGATCTGTTGGGGGACCTGTTGAGGATTCTCTTTAGTTTTACAAGGTGGATCGCCTCGTTCCTCGCCTTGATGTTTAGGATGTTTCTTCCCCCTTCGCCAGGTGGGTTGTTTAGAGTTTTCATGCTGATTGGGGGGATTTGAGAATTCCAGATGAAGTTTTTTGTTAGGGTGCCGAGCTCTTTTTCAATTTTTTTTGGCATGCCCTGGGCGGAGGTGTGGAATTGGGTCATGCCGCCGATGACCATTTGGGTGATGTGTTTTCGTCCTTCGATAGTCGGGTAGGTTTTTTGCCAGTTTTTAAGACTAGTGCTGACTTTGGCCATGATGTCTGGCCATGGGTCAATCCCGCTTGGGTGGTTTCCACAATGTGCTCCTAGATATCTCGTGGTTTGTCCATCCTCGAGGATTAATATATCGTTGTGGAAGGGGCTGGTCGAGTTGGTGTTTAGATTTCTTGTGTTGAGTAGGGTTTTGCGATATGTTGGTGAGCCCACAGGGATGACTACGGATTTTTCATTGTTGAATTTTGCCCCGGAAGCAGTGCACCAGGTATTGAGGATACTCATTAGGCAGTCCACATCGTCGTCTTTTGAGAGGAAGACCGCGGCGTCATCCGCGAAGAGGGAGACAATGACTCTTTGTGTGAGTGACGGGGTTTTAATTTCTAGGCCTCGTATTTTGTCTGATTCTCTTAACATTATTGATAGGGGCTCGATTGCTATGTTGAACAGGAGGCATGACAGTGGGTCACCTTGCCTTACACCTCTGTGTACAGGGAACTTGTCGCTGATTTCGCCGTTCAGGATTACGCGGGTTTTTGGTTCGGAGTACAGTGATTTTATGGTGTTGATTGTGGGGGCTGGGATTCCCATGGCCTCTAGAGTGCGCCAGAGATAGTCATGGCGTATTCTGTCATATGCTTTCTCCTGGTCAAGGGCAACAATCGCACCATCTTGATTAATGATTTCACATAGGTCTATCATGCGGTTAACCAGGTCGATTTGGTCATGAATACTTCTGCCTTTTATGAAGGCAGCCTGGCATTTATTTATGAGGTTGGGGGCAATTGGGGCAATTTTATTCATGAGGGCTGTTGTCATAATTTTATATTCGGCATTTAGTACGGTTATCGGTCTGTAGTTTTCGATCTCTCTCCTGTCTTTTTTCTTGTACAGGGGGCATAGCCAGCCAGCTGTAAATTGAGGGGAGGATATGCCTCGCGTTTCGATATCATGAATTACATTGTGGAGGAGTTTGACTATGTCTACACGGCTTTCAGACTTAGCTAACCATCTTTCGTGGAGCCTTTTGTAGAGTTCGGTTGGGATTCCGTTAAGGCCTGGGGCCTTTCCATTTGGGGATTGTTTTAGGGCGGCACGGGTCTCATCGTAGCTGATGCTTGTTGACATGGGAATTGTTTGGGTTGAGGGGGAAGTGGTAATTTGCGAGAGGGACTCTGCGATGCAATTTTCCCTTTCAAGGGGGGAGGAGAGGTCGAGGTCTCTTGTTTGTACTGCATTGTAGTGTTCAGCAGTGATTTTGGCCATTTTGGAGGAGTTTGAGGTGTAGCAGGGGGGGTCGGTGTGGGGAATGCGCAGTTCAGTTACTGTGTCATGTGGTTTTTTGTTTTTCCCCCATCCGCACCAGTATTTGTTTATTGACTCGGCAAATAGGCGTCTATTCGTGCTGGCTGAGGTTTTGTTGTTCCTATGGCGGGTCTTCTCGATTTCTTGGATCCTTTCGGTTAGGGCCATTATCTGGTATTGGGTTTCCTCCAGGTGGTGTGCATAACGGGGTGAGTTTAGATTTCTGATTGCTTTGTCTCTACGTTTCTCAAGGCGTCTGAGGGTTGAGTTTAACTTGCCTGACTTAGTTTTAGCGAGTTTGCGTGCAAGAGATATGGTGGCCTGTGTGAACTGGAGGAATATATTTTGTATTCCACCATCGTTTGGCAAGGGGAGACTGATCATGTCGGCAAGAGCATCAGATCCTAGTTTTTCAACTCCGATCAGGAACTCCTGGTCGTTTATTAGGAAGTTTGGGATGGCCCATCTACCTTTGCCGATATGGGGTGCGCGGGGGTCATGGATATCGACCGAGATTAGCTGGTGGTCGGCGGTGGGGATTCCGGGGTTTTGGATGTTCCAGGTGAGTGTGCTGTTGGTTATTTCGTTTGTGGCATAGATTCTGTCGATTCTTGACATGTGGGTTCCAGATCTATGGCCAAAGGTGTAGTTTTTTGATGGTGGGGGGTTGGTCTTGCGCCAGCCGTCCTCTAGATTGTGGAGGTATAGGAGTTCTTTGAGGGCCCTTACCGCGGTATCTGCGTCTTCGTGTTGGGGGGTACGGTCAATCGCGTCCTCGATGATATTGAAGTCTCCTAGGATCATGTCGATTTGGAGGTTTTCTGTGAGTTCACTTAGGTTCTGCCAGAAAGCAGCGCTTTCAATACCCGTTCCTCTGACGTTTGGGGCATATATTGCTAGGATTGTGATCTTTCTATCGGTGGGCCATTCAATCGTGGAGAGGAGGGCACGGCCAGGGATGAGGTTGATTGTTTCTGTTACATTTTTCTTAATAATGTTTTTGTTGATGATGATTGCGACCCCTGCAGCTCTGGAGTGGGCCGGGTCGAAGGAGTGGAAGATTTGGAAGTCGTCACCATAGCGGTCGGATAGTTGGTTTTCCTGTGTGGAGTCAGTGTGAGTCTCAGAGACGCACATCACCGCGGTTTTGTCATTTTTCATTTTGTCTATGATTAGGTTCCATTTTTGTCTAGTTTGTGGGCTGTTGGCCCCCTTGATGTTGAGGGCGGCGATGCAGAGGTGGCCATTTGTTGTCGTCTTTGGGCCACTTCCTCCTCTCAGGCGGAGCAGTCTAGGCGGGGGTTGTGGTTTGGGTCCGTTTTCCGATCCCAGGTGCCCGTCATTGGGTTTTGGTAAAACGGTATAAACTCTCTGCCCTCCGGGCACCGGGGGCTGTGGTCGGTTGACTGGTTGAGTATTCACCGTGTGATTGGGCTTTCGGGTTTTGATCTTTTTACAGGCAGTTGGTGGTTTCCCGATCCGATTGCCAGCCGGGGTTCAGGATGTTGGGGTTTTCTTAGGGGTTGAGCTACTGGGCTTTCCTGTCGCCCGAAGGCTCAGTAAGTGTGGGCTCAGTAGGGGGGTTGTGAGGTGGGGAGGTTCGGAGTAGGGTAGCTGATTAAAATTTTCCGTTCGAATTTCAGATTCAAGTGTATGGGTCATAGAGGTATTTACAGGGCAGGACGGAGTAGCTACGATGGTGTGGGCTGAAATAGTTCAGGCTATTTAATCAATTTTTTGCTAGTTGTCCGCGGTTTTTAGGGTGAAGTCTGTTTTTGTGCGTGTTAGTCGAAGTTGTATTTAGGGGGGACGTAGGGGGGGAATCGCGAGCCGTATTGAGTAGGGGGGCGGCCACGTCCTCTTCCTCGTTGGAAGTTCGAGTAAGGCGCGTATCGGGGGAGTGAGGGGAACGGTCCTCCGTTGGAGCTGGAGGGGATCATGTCACCGTCGATACCGGCTTCCGTGTCAGCCTCTTGTTTGGGGTACCGTTGATTCCAGGCTGAGTGAGAGTGGATCGGGCAGCAGTGGAAGAAGTGGTCGGAAGCCTTACAGGTGTTGCAGACTCTTTGTCTATTGAAGGCGTGTCCTGCCTGGGTTTTTTCACTTACAAATGAGGCTGTTCTGAAGGATTGGGACCATTGGTCATGTGGAGTTTCGCGTGCCTCCTTGAGGGTTTTGAAGGGGGGGTCCATATGCAACTCCCACATGGTTACCGATTTGTCAGAAGTTGGTCTTCTTTTTTCTTCGGTGTTCTCATTGTTTTCCTTCCCATTGGGGGCGTATCCTCTCGGGATTACGCAGACGCTGTCCACAATTACTCTTATCTGGTCATCTGTCATACTTGCCTCCTTGAGGAATTTTTGGAAGGGGCTCGGGTTTTTGGAGATCGTTTGTTTGACGGCTTCTTTTATGTTGTTCGCGTCTTTTAGCCTGTTACCCATTCCCACAATGGAAATCATGAAGGATGAGGGTTTGAATCTGGTGCCGATGGCGATGAACCCGATCGTTTTGCATATCCATAGGTGTTCACGAATGAGGAGGTCGGCAAATTGGGGATTTAGGCCTTCAACTAAGAAGCCCCACGGTTTGGCGTATTGGGGGGTTCCACCACGTCTAAGGTCAATAGGGACAGGGGGGATGATGTTTACTTCCCCGACTTGGTCTGGGAACGCCCTTTCTAGAAAGGCTTCCATGTTGGTTTGGAAATTGCTAGTGTTTTCTTCGCTGTGGGCGGCGTCAAGGGGCATGGCTAGGATGGCACCTGCCTTTTTTAGCCAGGCTTTGGCACGGTCAGGGTTTGCTCCTTCGAGGAGGCGGCCTGGGCGGAGGCCGTGCGCGTAAAAGTTTGCCAGGTCAGGTCCTAGTGGTAGCCAGTTTAGATCGTCTCTTCCATCGTCGGGTTGTTCAGCGATTACCGGTATGAAGGTTGGTTGGTCAGTGGTGATGGGGGATCCATTGCCTTCAGAGGCCGGGCTACGGGACGGGGGGAATTCAATGGGGTTTGTGTTTTTTTGGAAGGTTGTCGAGCCACCCGACCCGAGGTCGAAGACGTCGGGAGTGGGCACGAGGGAGGATTTTTGGTTCTGGGGGGTAATGAGGGGGGGCCTCATCGCTTTTGGAGGGAGGAAGTGGGGGGGGGCCTTTAGGGGGCCTTGAATTCTCGCGGCAGTGGGTGATCTCGCGTGTTTCCTCATTTCATTTTCGGTTACTAAAGTGAGATCTTTGTTTTTACCATTCCCTTGATGATTTTTCCCAAGGAGGGGGCTGGATTGGGCAGAGTCTGGGTTGTCGGAGTCAGAGTCGGAGATATTCTCGTCCTCCACTTGGTCAGCGATAGTGACTGCGAAGTTTTGCGGTGCGTTAGTTATGGCCGCTATCATGTGTTCATCCTCAGACGTCAGCTGGGTTTGAAAGGTTGTATGGAGGGGTATGAATGACTGTTCGGACTGGGCCTTGTCAGAGGTTGTAGAGAGGGCAGGGGGGTATTTACCTCCATGGTTTAATGGGGAGCTTGTTAGGGGCTAGGACGGTGGGCGGACTAGGGGGAACTGACACAGTTTCTGTGGAGTTACCCGCTTTTATTTCCAGCTACTGGGGTGTCCCGGTGTTTTCAACGGGCTGACGTATGCGAAAGGCAGTTCAGGGTTTGGAGGCGGTACAATGTTAGTCTAGGTGCTTTCCGGGTTTTCACTTGGTTGGCGCATACGACGTTGCGTTATTGGAATTTTTTGCATTAGGGCGAATTTAAACGTTGAGTCGCAGCGGTTTGGTTTTAGCTTATGCATTTAGTTGACAGCCAGAGGGTTTTAGTGCTTGGGTTTGATGGCGTCTCAAGGCCGGGACATAAGGGCAGTTTGGCATGTGAGGGTGGGGCCGGGGTCTGGTTGAATTGTAAGGTATAGCAGTTTTCCTTGCCAGGTTGCTGTGGTCCTGTCAGGGCGGAGGTTTGGCAGTGATGGTCTGACTTAGATCGGCAGGCAGGCTGGCCTCTCAGTGGGTCATGATATTTGTAATGCTCATTTGGTTGTAATATGCGTTAGTTCGGATAGGTTGTATGAGTACTCGTAGCAGGGTGGTGGGTGATGGGGTGGATTCTGGAGCACAGACTGTCGCACGTAGGTTACTAGTCGGGGTTTCGACAGAGTGTTGCTCATGTCTCAATGTTACGTTAGGGATATCGTGTGTGGGTTTTTGCGTTAGGGGGAGAGCGTGGAGAGCATGGGGCGTTTAAACCTTCCATGGCCGAGGGCCGCTTTTAGCGGTCTTGGGGTTCGTTGAGGTTTAAGCAGACATGTATTTCTCGGGGCGTTACAGTCCAGATATGGGGAATGCAGAGTAGTCGTGAGACAAGGTGGTTGGGTTGGGTGAGGGGGCATTTCTGGTTGCGCCGCCATGGACGTATAGTGGCCAGGGATCATCAGGGTAGCTATTATGTGTCAGGGAGGAGCCAGTCACGTTTGGTGGCTAGTGGTATGTAAGGGCATCATTGGGGTGGAGGTGACATGTGTAGTCTCGTGAGCCCCGCACAGCGGTTTGGGCTGGTTGGTTAGGTCTAAGGTGGGTGGGGTGATTGGTGAGGTTTTTTTTTGGGATTTAGGGGAGGACCCTAGGCTCGGTTGTCTGTTCGGGCTGCGCCCTCGTCAGGGGGTATGAAACCAACGGAGGTGATACCTCATGACTCTGCGAGTCTTTAGGGGGACACCTAGTCTACGGCGCGTAGGCTGTGTGGATGTTCCTAGGAACTGTCCTAGTTCATGCGGAACTACCCATATGAACCCAATTGCCTAAGCCGCGCTCGGCGTTTTTAAGTGGCAATTAGGCGCTCTTGGTCGACGGCCCTGGGCTCGGGGTCGGCGCGACGCCCGCCCTGGTGCCGCCTGAGCTTTTACCCCCTGGTCGACATTGCCGGCCTGTGGTACTTTTTTTTTTTTTTTTTTTTTTTTTTTTTTTTTTTTCCGTGAATGTACTAGTTTTATGCTATGTCTTTTGCTTTTGCTTTTTACCTTCCTAGTTTAACGACTTTGCGGTCGGGAGGTGAAGGTTTTAGAACAAGTAAACGAGTGAATATGATAAAAGATATACCGACCTCAGTCTCGCGGTTGTGAACGCAATGAGAACTGAGGGCGTCAGCGAAGAAAACATCGAGCTTTTAAGCGTCGATTAATCGAGTGTAACAGGAGTGAGGATTATTACAAATAAAGGAAAGTGAAGCGACCAACAGGTCGGAAAAAGGAAGATAAATGCTAAATAAACATGGAATGATCAGACAGTAGAGACCGACTAGAAATAAACCTAACATCAATCATCGGGCATCTCACCGAGATAATGTAGGTCGGGTATCCTTGCGCTAAACGTCGAACCAACCGTTGCTGTCTTACAACAGTGTGCAGCTATACATTGAATAACTGGTATATTCAAACATTCTCGTGCGACATGGAAACTGGATGTGGCATACCTTGTTTAACCCTTTCGGCGAAAGGAGTTGCGAAATTAGGAAGGGAGACTTGTATAGGGCCTTGGTCTCCGTAGAGGTCGGGATTATAATCCCCGGTGTAGTCGTGACCACTGGTGGGAAGCTTGCGGGTTTCGGACTAGGTGAAGGTCGGAAATGAGATTGCAAGTCGGAACGAGGATTGCGGCTGGAATGAATACAATGAGTCCGAACCTTTTTGGAAAACGAGAGGATATTATCCCACGACCAACGTTGATCGCCGGTGATGTTGGCGATTCGGTCGTACTCTTCGAACGACCCGCGAGTATAGCACATGAAGTTGATCTATATCAATATTCAAGAGATTGGAAGGGACTACGGACAGGTAAATCGCGCACACACCATTGACGTCCCACCGACCACTTTTCCACGTGGGAATGCGACTGTTCTGTTGTTGAGGCCGACTTGAGGCTCGCTCTGATATCGCCACAACCCCGGGCCCTCTGGGCCGAACGCTGGTTGCGGAGCATATACCGGGACGTTCCACGCCGGAGTGTTTGGCGCGCTGTTGGGAAGACTGAGGGTGCAATTCCGGCGCGGTATTAACCAACCCACTCTGTGCCAGCCTCAAGCACGAGAACCTTGAAATTAGGGTTCTCCGATAGTCGCGCTCCAACGACAGCGCCTGCGGTGCCAGCTGCGTATACCATAAGTACAAAGCGCGATCTTGGTAGTATGAGAACGTACCCCCGATGACAATGAAATCGTAGGAGGTTTTCAGCACACTTTCTGCAGTATGAGAGCTAGAGGACATGGCGGGTTCGAACTACTACAGGATGATGTTCTGTTCCTTCGGATCCTTAAATACGAGTGAAGGAGGTATTTCGCTCTGTACATTTTTGCTTCTGTGTGACTGGGTATTCGCATGGATAGTGCGGGGCTGATTGGTCATCTCGCCGTGCAGCTAGCGGACAAGGCTTGACTGGGCAGTTCAAGGCTACAAGACTCAACGTTTCCTTTCATCATCAATCAATTTGTTGATGTGACTATTCTACCTCACACTTAGGGCTCGGGCGGGCTTCACCGACTAGCGCTCATTAGTTAGAGCGCTCGCTTCTCGCTCACCCATTGGCTGGCGTTTGGTGGCATTATAGCTTACCCAGCACTTGCGCTGGATGAAATCCTATCCGGCAGGCGGATACACTCAGGACCCTTTCGCCAAGGTCAGAGACTGGGAAATTCGACCTCTGGTCCGGGGGGCCATGACTATGAAGCAGCAGTTGCATGCTGGCGTCGGATGAAGTGAGCCTGCAGGGTTCAAACTAAATATGGCTTCACCATCTCTAAGGAACCCCTCGGTGGCTTGGGTATTCCCACCAGCTCTCCTATTGTCGCGCTTCAAGATTTCAGTTGGCCGTGGTGATAGCAAGGCCACCATGAATGCAGAACCTCTCATTTCTGTGTTGGTAAACGGCCGTGCTGTATGTACTTTCAGAGAGGCTAGTTGATAAATACCCGCTTACTTACGGCTCTACCAATCCGCTCTATCTGCCAATTATTTGTTCTCCTGTACGGATCTTCGGGGTATATACTATATATTTGCGACCCACACAGGTGTAAGCATGTTCCCGGGCCAGCCACTCAAATTTGGATCGGCACAACAGGTTTTCAGGCGCATTCGGGATGCAGAGGGAAGAATAGCAGCACCATTTCTGAGGGTCCCAGCGCATTGGTTGCGTCCGGAACAGAGTTTTATTGCATGTTTGCCGGACATGGTTAAACTTGCGCGCGCGGTGAACACAAATTGTTTGTAGGCTGCTGGTTGTATTTCGCGCGCCGTCAATCACTCTTGTCTACTGGGGCTTCATCGATGGGGCGCTAATTGGTTAATTCGACCTTCTCATTGGCTGGCGTTTGGCATTCTCACGTCATCTCTCAACCCCATTGATTCGTGCTTTTCTTAACTAGAGTGCCTGCTGCGCATCGCTTATGCTTTATTCATTCGGAGGAGATGATGTCAGTGGTATCGAACCCGATGATCTAATTACACGTAAGCCAGGAAAATAAGTGGTCATTGAGGTCCAAAATGGCGTCTCTGAAGGATGCTGCAGAAAACGGCATATGTCTCCTCGCTCCATCCAGTAACGGCACCGATGAAGGTATTGAAACGTCGAAGAGAACATTTGCGGTTAGTAATCGTTGGTACTCACCTTATTAGCCCCACAGGAATCCCCAACAAATTGCCATTGTAAATCCCTACCCAGCCTAGGTTGGCCCAATAGTATATCTAATTGGAAGATAGTCTGAGTGCGTCGACAAAAGGAGAAAGGACCGCCTCGTATGTGTGAAACGCCCCAACGAAGCAATCAACAAGTAACAACCAAAAAATAAATTGGTCGCCGTAGGACGCGAGGAACGAACCAATGACAAGCGTTCCATGCGGTTGTGTTTCGCATCGAATTAGATACTTCATCGAGTTTGCGGATCAATGGGAGATATTTCTGCTATATAATCTTTCAGACACGCGGGGCGTCCAATCCCGAATAAAGAAGCTACTCCACGCACACGATCGTGAACGATACTAAGGCAAGCGATTGTTTTGCGTGCCTAAATGGGGTTCAGCCCTTGGCTGATGAGGATCAAGGACGGCGGAGCCATTTGTCACCGGGTCCGTACGCGTTACGCAAAGGCAGCCAGGAAGTAAACTGATGCGATGCAAAGTGAGAGCAACAACAGAATAGACCACTACTCGCTGTACAACGAGAACTTTGCGTACTAATAGACTGCGTGGACCATGCTCCGGTGTAATAAATTTATGTGGCGTCAACTCGGATGATGGCAAATGTGAGTGATAAATGGGGTCGGCATCGGTGGCGTTGATTGCATGATGCCTGCTCGGTCTCGATAGTATAATTGGCCACGAAAACGACCGCGTCAGCGTAAGCGCCCATGACAAAGTTGAAGTGGCACGACGGAGAATGGTAGACACCGTGAGAGGGAGGGATGTACTGGATATGAGCAGAAACCAGGAGCAACGAACGAAAGTCTCCCATTGACACGACAAGTGCCGTAACAAACGCGGCCAGTACGCGAGGGAAAGGCAAAATCAAGATTAAATAAGGAAGGCACAGTATGTAAGCAGTGATACAAGTGGCTCACTTCTGTTGAGGTCTACGTGTGAGGTCCAACGCTCTGACGCGATTGTATGGCCCAGGGCAAGCGCGTTTAGGTTTGTCTGGACAGTGGACTCTAGCGAGTATTAGTAAGGCGGGGTCGACTGTCTTTCGGTCATTGGCGTACTAAGATATCGAGAACGGTGCCCAAAATTGGCTGATCGGGAGGCGCAGATTAATTTGAGAGAGACAAAATCGGGGCGGAACAGGCGAGAGTGTCTGATCGTTGTGGAGCTGACGAAATCTGTAGAGCCGAAGGAGGGCTTTATCCATGTTGCGAGGAGTCCTCCCACAAGAACAGAACACCTCTCATTGAATCTCCCATCTGTTGTGCTACGCGTTTCCGCATGATTAATTCGTCATCGCGTTGGGTTGATGCCTCAATGGAGGTATATATATAGCAAAGGAGACCTAGCTGAGTAGTTTTGCTAACTCCCCCGATCATATCGCAGGTGTTCCCAACAGAGTAAAGTTCAACGCGAGTTGCGGCGTGCGATCGAGTACGGGGTATTTGCACGTAGAACCGCCAGAACGGCACTCTAAGGGCTTCCTGATTAGGCGACTTGAAGGGGCTGTACGCACTCTCAAGCCTCACACACGCAACCTGTTGAACTGTCCTACTCGATCGTCGTTGCAATATGTCCAAAATGTTCAGGAAACTCAAGGAAAAATTCTCCAAGAAGAAGGATACATCATCGCAAAGTCTGCCACATGCAGGGGCCTCTGTCACAACCACGCTAACATCGTCAAGGCGGGACACGGGACTCAGCACAGCTTGGAATGGTGTTCTAAGTTTGTTGAGTATCACTGAAAAGACTCTCGATAGTATCCCAGTTCCTGGACTCAAGAGCGCGATCAGTGGCTTCCTTGAAGTAGTCAATCAGCTGAAAGTGAGTAAGATCCAGAACTGGCTCAGCGGGTCCTTAATGCCAATAATTTCGGGTCTTGCAGCAAGTCAGTGGCAACGCCGATGCGATTGGTCAACTCGAGAACAGTGTCGAATTCTTTAACCAGTCGGTATCGGAGCCGCTCGAACAATATAAGGGAAAAGATGCTGTTCCGCCCGAGCTTGCCCAAGCAATCGATACATTATCGGTGTGCGTCCACATCTCCTGAGAGTATCTCAGAGTCGGAACAATCTGAATTTCCGTTTCAGTAATCTTGATAAGGTTATTTCGCCCTTGAAATCGTACCAGGGTCAAAGTCGTGGTCAGCGGTGGGCGGATCGTGACAAAATCGTCGGCGATATCCAGGCAGCTGGGGAAGGGATGCGTGATGCTGTGAGGGCCTTTCAAGTAAGTATTCTCCGCTACCTGTAAGCCATGCATTAAACGTTAATTAATGGACATAGGCTGCGCAAGTAGTCCGACTTGCCTTAGGGATTGAGGTGCGGTTCAGGTTACAACTGTCCTCCTGGCCCCCAAGCTAACCAATAGCGTAGCAACTTCGCTCGGATTCTCATCTTAGCACTCTTTCTCATACACTCGATGCTGGCTATGACACCAGCCGGCAGGGTGCTCCATCCAACTGTTTCCCCGGAACGCGAACCGAAATCCTTGATCACATCAAGCAATGGTTGCACCGACCAATCAGTGATACAAGTAAATCCGTGTTCTGGGTGAATGGCCTGGCCGGGATCGGCAAGTCGACCATTGCTTGTACCATCGCGCGGTACGCCAAGGAGTCTGGCCTTCTCGGGTCAAGCTTCTTCTTCGTCCGTAAACACGCAGGGTTGTCCAGTGCAAAATTCTTCCTTGGGACGATTGTACGGGACCTCGCTAAGAAGCTTCCGACTTTCGGTGCGGCTGTTGTGGAAGCCTTGAAAAAAGATGAGAAGCTTGCTCGTGCCTCCCTTGGAACCCAATGCACCGACCTCTTCTTCGTGCCCCTTCGACGTGTTGATCTTTCGGCACCTCTTTTACTAGTGATTGATGCTCTAGATGAGTGTGATCCAGACGAAGCAGACGGTGCGAAAGGAATACTCCGCCACCTTTTTGACGGCTGCACTGGCATCCCTGGCCTCCGTATACTCATAACAAGCCGCCCGGAGCGCCATATCACTGTCAAGCTTAACCAGCTTGCGAATATTGACAAGGTCGTGGTTCATGAAGTTGATAAGAACATTGTTTCTCACGACATTGAGCTATATCTCCAAGATCGGTTCAAGTCTATTCGCGAAGATTTTAGTGATATCGTCCAGGATGAGTGGCCTTCATCCCAAACTGTCTTAGATCTCACAAGGAAAGCTGGCGGACTCTTCATCTGGGCTGCTACTGCATCCAAGTTCATTGGAGATGCTAAGGTCATGGATCCCGAGCGTCGACTGCGCGCTGTATTGGGTGGTGCAGATCCAACTGATGCGAGTCCTTATGCTGACCTGGACAGCCTTTATAAAACAGTCTTGTCCGCGAGTGTGGATGGAACCCCTCTAGATGTACCTGCCCAGCTTTACCATCTTCTCCATGCTGTGGTTCTGCTGAAGGATCCATTGCCTATGAAAGCACTTGGCACTTTTGCCACAGTCCCTGATCCTAAACCATTGCTAACCCGCATACAATCCATTATTCCACTACCCTCAGAGCCAGAGGGAAAAGTGGAGGTCTATCACCCTTCCTTTCCAGATTTCATCATGGGACGGTGTGAGGATCCTGAACTGAGGGTTGATGTGGAGAAGCATGAGAGGTGGATGGCCCTTTGCTGCCTCAATCTTCTCAATGAGAAGCTTGTTCCTGCTATAGATGAGATTGTTCCATGGAATTCACTCAATGCAGGTGTGGAGAATCTTAGTGCCAAGCTTACCTCAGTGGTGGGAGAAGAAGTGCAGTATGCAGGCCGCTATTGGACATCCCATTTGAGAAAAGTTCAGCAGGTTGATGATGAGGTTAGGGATATGCTGGAGAGGTTTACTGGTCTTGGGAATAATGTGGGAAAGGGCCTTTTGTTACGGTGGATTGCCATGATGAGCATGATGGGTTGTGTAAGTGATGCTGCTAGGGGCATATGGGAAATTCTTCCCTGGATGGTCTGTGATCAAACTGCTTGATTGAGGATCATATTACTGACTATTGAATTAGAGATCCAAAAGTCTCCTGGCTCACATTGCCCCTGTTTTGCATGAAGCTGTCCGGATGATTTTGACCCATGGACCAACCATTGAAGCTAGTGCAGCACACATCAGCCAGTCTGTTTTACCATTCCTTCCTACCAACAGCCAGCTCTTGGGAGCTTTCCAACAAGGACCCAATCCAACTGTAATTGTACATAATGGGCAAGATTCAGATTGGCCCTCTAGCATTGCCACTCTGACTGGACATTCTGATCTGGTGAGATCTGTGGCCTTCTCCCCAGATGGATTGCTCCTGGCATCAGCATCTGATGATCATACCATCCGGCTGTGGGACCCTCACACTGGGAGCCACCTCAAGACACTTGAGGGCCATTCTCATTGGGTGAGATCTGTGGCCTTCTCTCCAGATGGATTGCTCCTGGCATCAGCATCAGATGATTGTACCATCAGGCTTTGGGATCCTCATACTGAGAGCCATCTCAAGACACTTGAGGGTCATTCTGATTTGGTGAGATCTGTGGCCTTCTCTCCAGATGGATCGCTCCTGGCATCAGCATCAGATGATTGTACCATCAGGCTGTGGGACCCTCACACTGGGAGCCACCTCAAGACACTTGAGGGCCATTCTCATGGGTGAGATCTGTGGCCTTCTCTCCAGATGGATCGCTCCTGGCATCAGCATCAGATGATTGTACCATCAGGCTGTGGGACCCTCACACTGGGACCCACCTCAAGACACTTGAGGGCCATTCTCATTGGGTGAGATCTGTGGTCTTCTCTCCAGATGGATTGCTCCTGGCATCAGCATCAGATGATCGTACCATCAGGCTATGGGACCCTCACACTGGGAGCCACCTCATGACACTTGAGGGCCATTCTCATTGGGTGAGATCTGTGGCCTTCTCTCCAGATGGATCGCTCCTGGCATCAGTATCAGATGATTGTACCATTGGGCTGTGGGACCCTCACACTGGGAGCCACCTCAAGACACTTGAGGGCCATTCTCATTGGGTGAGATCTGTGGCCTTCTCCCCAGATGGATCGCTCCTGGCATCAACATCAGATGATTGCACCATCAGGCTGTGGGACCCTCACACTGGTAGCCACCCCAAGACACTTGAGGGCCATTCTGATTTGGTGAGATCTGTGGCCTTCTTTCCAGATGGATCGCTCCTGGCATCAGCATCAGATGATCATACCATCAAGCTGTGGGACCCTCACAATGGGAGCCACCCCAAGGTGCTTGAGGGCCATTCTGATTTGGTGAGATCTGTGGCCTTCTCTCCAGATGGATTGCTCCTGGCATCAGCATCAGATGATCGTACCATCAGGCTGTGGGACCCTCACACTGAGAGCCACCTCATGACACTTGAGGGCCATTCTGATTGGGTGAGATCTGTGGCCTTCTCTCCAGATGGATTGCTCCTGGCATCAGCATCAAATGATCGTACCATCAGACTTTGGGACCCTCACACTGAGAGCCACCTCAAGACATTTGAGGGCCATTCTGATTTGGTGAGATCTGTGGCCTTCTCTCCAGATGGATTGCTCCTGGCATCAGGATCAGATGATCGTACCATCAGGCTGTGGGACCCTCACACTGGGAGCCACCTCAAGACACTTGAGGGCCATTCTCATTGGGTGACATCTGTGGCCTTCTCTCCAGATGGATCGCTCCTGGCATCAGCATCAGATGATTGTACCATCAGGCTGTGGGACCCTCACACTGGGAACCACCTCATGACACTTGAGGGCCATTCTCATGGGGTGAGATCTGTGGCCTTTCCAGATGGATCACTCCTGGCATCAGCATCAGATGATCATACCATCAGGCTATGGGACCCTCACACTGGGAGCCACCTCATGACACTTGAGGGCCATTCTCATTGGGTAACATCTGTGGCCTTCTCCCCAGATGGATCACTCCTGGCATCAGCATCATATGACCGTACTGTCAGGGCACATACCCTGACTTAGCCTGGACCCGGACCCGCGTCCGGACCCGCTCCACTTCCTGCGCACTTCCTGCGCCGCACGCTCTGTGTGCCGCATGATCCGACCCCGGATCCCACCTCATGTGACTTCCGGGTATTCCCGGAAGTTTTCGCCATATTAGGGCCACTGTGGGAAAGTGAGAAGTTAACCTTCTTCTCACTTTCTTACCCACAGTAGGCAAGTGTATCTACTTGCCCCTTTGTTTATATCACTTTCTTACCCACAGTAGCTCTTTGCCTTGAGACTAGGCTGTTACGGGTTGGGCTGTGGGCTATAGAGAGAGGGGTCATGGGGACCCAGGGTCCGTCCCCTGACAGCAGAAGAAGGTTTCAACCTTCGCCCCTGCCCACCTAGGATGTCCCGCATGGGCCATGAGAGCCCGGACTGAGTCGGAGCTGGGCACGGGCCGAACACGCGATTTTCGAGTGGCAGCCGTGCCACGTCATCACTTCCCCCAGACCATTACACATTCATTACCTGCGATACAACCACACTCCCATTCCCTATCCCAGCCCCTTGCAACGCTGTCCCACAGATTGTGTTCCAATCTGTGAGGTTGAGTTGAGGGTCATCCCACCGCTTCCCAGACACCTCGCTGAACGCGCTAAGGAGACATAGCCGCCCGACTGCTGCCGACGTACCGGCCGAAAGGCACTCTGGAAACGGGGTCACCTACCCACTGCCAGCCTCGTAACTGCAGATGCAAGAATGATGACCCACTAGAGACTACCCACCCGGTCCCCCACATTATCCCACCGCTACCCGGACACCTCGCTGAATGCGCTAGGGAGACAAAGCCGCCCGACTGCTGCCAACGAACTGGCCGAAAAGCACTCTGGAAACGGGGTCACCCACCCGCTGCCAGCCTCGTAACCGCAGATGCCCAAGATAACCTGGATGAGACCACCCACCCCCGCTTTCACTTGCGACTGAGAGTCGCATGCACACGCAAGCGCATTTTTTGGATTCATGACGGAGAATGAGCATGAGAGGGAATGGATGCCGCTGGTGAGAGTGCCCAGGATCCCTGCTATGGCCGCTTAGGCATGCGGCATAGAGGGAGGGTTGTGTATCCCAGCCGCATCACGGACCCGCTATGGCTCACAGACCCGACTCCCTGCAGTGCCGGGCACCCAGGAGAGAGTTTGACATTAGAATTTCAATGGAGGATGGACATGAGAAGGGAAGTGTCAGGGCAACCACACCTGACCATACAACCCCAGAACCACCTTCCCTGACCTCCCCCCACTTCCCTGATCCTCCCATCTTCACACACCTTTTGCAACTACAGCCCGCACGCGAACCCGCAGGAAAAATCACGTGGGTCAAGGCGAGCAACTCGCCTTAACCCACGTGACACCTTTTCCACATCGCGGGAACATGCTCGGCTCCTACCCTTAGTCACGTTACGAACTTGAGTTCGAGGAGCTTGGGGTAAGATCCAGCACCTGGCTGCCTGGGACACCGCAAGTGTCCAGTTCTGAGGTAGGGCCGCCCCCGGACAAAGGCCGGGCCCTGACAGGAAGGATAGGAGCTGACGAAGGAGCCCAAGGTCCCCTGCTGTGACCGCTTGGGAATGCAGCACAGAGGGAGGGTGGTGCTCAGCCCACATCAGGTAGCCCCACTGTCCACGCACCCGGACTCCCCAGTGTGCAAGATGCACTTGGGGGAGAGTTGTTTTCCACACGCGACCCCGCATGGCCCAGTCTCGGGCCCGACTATCTTTACCGCATACCCGCTACCCACCCCGAAAATTTTTTTCCTTTCCATACTTTCCCCATCCACCCCTGAAGAGGAGCCCAGTGTCCTAGGCAACGGACCACCATGTGCAGAGGAGGGGGGAGAGGGGGTTTTTGAGGTTTAGCCACTTCGGGGCGAAGTGGCATTAGAGGGAGGGTGAGGAGCGGGGTGTAGACCCTACCGGACCCCCTGGGACTCTCCCACTATTGCCGCTACCTCGGCGCTACCACACCCCCGACCCCGCATACCCAGAGGAGCGCAGCCCGGAGGTCAGAGTGCAGGCACGCAGACGATGGCCCAGAGGTCAAGTGCTGCATGACCACCCTCCATACCCGAAGCGGGCGCAGCCCCAAGGCCAGATGCGATCACGGGGACGACACGACTGCAGCTGGGGCATCATGAGATGATGAGGGATGCAGGCTGGAGGTCGCCGAGTCGCGAGCAGATGATGGAGGGTGCTGAAGGACCCAAATTTTTTTCAGGCAAGTCTTAGGGGAGCGCCGCATATGCGGCGATGGACGACTAGTTTAATTTTTTTAACTTAACTCTTATTTTTTCGCCGCCTTTTTAACTTAGAATAGTTTTACATTTCCACCACCACATCATCTCCCGCTCCCGCTCCCACCCGCTTTATTTTTTGTTTTGCTTTGTTCTAACCACTTGAGGGATGGGTTACCTGGGGACTAGGGCCACTTCGGGGCGAAGTGGCTTAGAGGGAGGGTGATGTCAGGGCACATACCCTGACTTAGCCTGGACCCGGACCCGCGTCCGGACCCGCTCCACTTCCCGCGCACTTCCTGCGCCGCACGCTCTGTGTGCCGCATGATCCGACCCCGGATCCCACCTCATGTGACTTCCGGGTATTCCCGGAAGTTTTCGCCATATTAGGGCCACTGTGGGAAAGTGAGAAGTTAACCTTCTTCTCACTTTCTTACCCACAGTAGGCAAGTGTATCTACTTGCCCCTTTGTTTATATCACTTTCTTACCCACAGTAGCTCTTTGCCTTGAGACTAGGCTGTTACGGGTTGGGCTGTGGGCTATAGAGAGAGGGGTCATGGGGACCCAGGGTCCGTCCCCTGACACGTACCATCAGGCTGTGGGACCCTCACACTGGGAGCCACCTCAAGACACTTGATGTCTATTCTCATTGGGTGAGATCTGTGGCCTTCTCTCTAGATGGATTGCTCCTGGCATCAGCATCAGATGATCATACCATTGGGCTGTGGGACCCTCACACTGGGAGCCACCTCAAGACACTTGAGGGCCATTCTGATTTGGTGAGATCTGTGGCCTTCTCTCCAGATGGATTGCTCCTGGCATCAGCATCAGATGATCGTACCATCAGGCTGTGGGACCCTCACAATGGGAGCCACCCCAAGACACTTGAGGGCCATTCTGATTTGGTGAGATCTGTGGCCTTCTCTCCAGATGGATTGCTCCTGGCATCAGCATCAGATGATCGTACCATCAGGCTGTGGGACCCTCACACTGGGAGCCACCTCAAGACACTTGAGGGCCATTCTCATGGGGCGAGATCTGTGGCCTTCTCTCCAGATGGATTGCTCCTGGCATCAGCATCAGATGATTGTACCATCAGGCTGTGGGACCCTCATACTGGGAGCCACCTCAAGACACTTGAGGGCCATTCTGATTGGGTGAGATCTGTGGCCTTCGCTTCAGATGGATTGCTCCTGGCATCAACATCAGATGATCATACCATTAGGCTGTGGGACCTTCACACTGGGAGCCACCTCATGACACTTGAGGGCCATTCTCATTGGGTAACATCTGTGGCCTTCTCCCCAGATGGATCACTCCTGGCATCAGCGTCACGTGATCATACCATCAGGCTGTGGGACCCTCACACTGGGAACCACCTCAAGACACTTGAGGGCCATTCACATTTGGTGACCCCTCAGGCTTTTGGCATACTTAACAACATGGAAGGGCGATGGGTTTGCATTGGCACTGCTTATATTTTTGCTATACCCCTTTCCCTAACCACTTTGGTTTCCCATGGACCTTTTGCAGCCTGTGGAACTGAATCTGGAAAAGTCTTCATTCTCAATATTTCATGTGCCCTTGATAAGTCTGGCAGTATATAGACTGCTGCTAATTGCACTTACAGTAGTGTCAGGGCACACCCACCTGACCCCACGCTGCACCCCGTGCTGTACTGCACTACTTGTCAGGGCACACCCGCCTGACCCAGCTCCACCTGCCCTGACCTGGTATCCCGCTCACCTCTACTCCCCACCCTTCATCACGGTTCCTCAACTCCTGTTCTTCTTTCTATCCTTTTGTTCTTTTATTCCTTTGTTCTTTGTTCTATCTTTATCTACATGGATGACCTTTCCCCATACCTATGTATTATTGACCCGCCTGTGATGCGCGCACGACACACCCAGCCCTGGGCGACCCAGACGGCCTTGCGGTGCAACCCAGCACGTGCGTGTGCTGCACATGCCCTCGGGATCCCCCACAGGGACACCCGGATGACTGCGGCTGTATGCGGGGTGATGTGGCAAACCTCATGTGACCCAAGCCACATGTACATAAAGGTACCTGGGGTGGGAACCGAAGAAGTAACCTTCTTCTCACAGTTCCCACTTCAGGTAAGTAGCATAGCCTCCCCTTTTAATAACAACTCACAGTTCCCACTTCAGTCTGAGTGGCCAGGGACCATTGTTCCGGATCGGGCCTGTCAGTACACACGCCCGCTCCACACCCCACGATGGCCTCAGTGCCGGGCATTATGTCAGGGACGTGTCCGGGGTAGAGGGGGTCCGGATGTATCGCCTGGCAGAAGGGCCCTCACGGGGTGCGAACCGGGCGTGCGTACTGGCAGGTCCGGGAAGGGACAGCAGTCCCTGGCCACTTAGACTGAAGTGGAGAATGTGTTATTGTTATTAAAAGGGAAAACTATACTACTTACCTGAAGTGGAGAATGTGAGAAGAAGGTTACTTCTTCAGTTCCCACTTCAGGTACATTTATGTACATGCGGCTTGAGTCACATGACGAGTGCCACGTCACCCTCGGAGACAGCCGCAGGCATCTGGGTATCCCTGTGGGGGATCCTGAGAGCGTCTGCTGCATGCGCATGTGCTGGGTACAGCGGGAAGCCGTCTGGGGTGTGTGGGCCGGACGGGTCAATAGTACATTGATACAAAGGAAGGTGGTCTGTGTAGATAGAAGGAAATAAACAAGAAAGGGAAGATGAGAGGAATGAGATAAAGAAGGGGAAGAAAGAGAGAAAGGAAAGGGGAGGAGAGGGAGGAAGGAGGAGGGAGAGGGTTGGACAGCGGGGAGCGGGTGTGGTGTGGCTGGGTGGGTCCGGGTGGACCCGGGTCAGGTGGGTGTGCCCTGACATCACCCCCTCCTTAAGCCGCTTCGCCTCGAAGTGGTCAGGTGGTTCTCTCTCTCTCTCCCTGGGGCTAGGGGATGCGTCCTGTGGAATTCCTTGATCCGGTCGGGGGCATGGGCTAAGTGGTCCCGCTGGAGCCACTGGTTCTCTGAGCTTGGCCAACCAACAAATTTTACCAGATACCAGAGTTTCCGGCATAGCCACTTGGAGTCCAATACCTTCTCGACCTTGTACTCTTCTTCTCCATCTACGAGTTCCGGGCCTGGGCGGGGGTCAGTGGGTCGTTCTGCGATATCGTCTGGGCGGTGTGGCCTGATGTTCGTTACGGATACGACTGGGTGAACTCCCTTCTGTCATGCGGTGAGTTGGAGTTTGATGGTGGCTGGGGAGACGACTTTGACGATCTTGAAGGGGCCAAACCATTTGTGGTCCAGCTTTTTGGTTGGATGGTCGGTCGTGTAGTTCTGGGCGCTGAGCCAGACTTGGTCACCTTCTCGATATTCTGGGGCCGCCTCACGGTCTTGGTCGTAGTAGTGGGCCATCTCGTCCGCTGTGTGTTCCAGTGCAGCCTTCGCCTCCTCCTGCATTTTCATCATCCTTGACGAAAACGCGTCAGCAGCTTCCACTTCGGACGTACGTGTGGGTTCCGTCCCCATTCTGGGGTGCTGGCCGGTATTGAGTTCGAAAGGGGTTCGGTGGGTGGATGAGTGGATGCGGTTGTTGTAGGAAAATTCCGCTAGCGGGAGCCAATCTGCCCAGTCGTCCTGTCGATGGTTGACGAACACCCGGAGGTAGGCTTCGATCTCTTGGTTGACTCGCTCGGTCTGTCTGTCCGTCTGGGGGTGGTAGGGCGTTGAGGGGGTTAATTTTACGCCTAGGAGGTCTGCGAGCTCCCTCGAGAAGCGGGAGATGAAGGCACTTCCTCTGTCGCTGAGGATCTCCTCAGGGAGCCCGTGATGCTTCCAGATGTGAGGTGAGGAGGTAGGCATCTTAGATCGGATACGCAGGGCAAAGGACCACGATGAGAGAGTAGTAAAAGCCATGCGAGAGCTAGGGGAGGGAACGCTAAGGTCAGATGAATGGGAAAGGCAAGGCAAATTGGTCTTGTACCGGGGGAGGGTATATGTCCCAAAAGACCCCCAACTCTGCCACGACCTAGTGAGGCTACACCACGACGCGCGGGTGACAGGGCACCCAGGGTGGTGGAAAACCCTGGAACTTGTCTCCCGCGACTACTGGTGGCCCCGGATGGCGGAGTATGTTGGGCGATACGTATGTGGGTGTGACACCTGTAACCGTGTCAAATCCTTCCCCTCACGAAAGGTTGGGAAGCTTACCCCGAACAAAGTCCCTACCCGTCATTGGCAGGTAATTTCAGTGGATATGGTGGGAGAGCTCCCAGAGTCCAAGGGATATAACGCCATCCTGGTGGTGGTGGACCGCCTGTCCAAACATATCCATGCGGTCCCCACTGTGACGACCATAGACTCGGAGGGTATCGCGCGGCTCTTCCTAGAGTCCACCGAGAATGCCTCTGTTGCGCGGGCCTCAAACCAGGCTGGTTGGAGGAGGGTCAACCCTTCGTTGTCGTCTTTCCCTTTCGGGTGGTCAGCACGACGGGAGAGGGCATCGGGTTTTCCCATGAGCTTCCCAGGACAATGGACAAGGGTGAAGTGGAAGCGGGAGAGGAAGAGGGACCATCGGGCCTGGCGGCGATTTAGCCTCTGGGCCATCCGGAAGTACCCCAGGTTGCGGTGGTCGGTGTAGACCTTGACCTTCTCTTCAGCACCCTCTAGGAAGTGTCGCCATTCCTCAAGAGCTCGGATGATCGTGAGCATCTCTTTGTCATACACTTCGTAGTTACGTTCCACGTCCGTGAAGCTCTTGGACATGAATGCCACCGGGTGGAACTCCCCGTCGGGTTGGAGCTGGGAGAGGACCGCACCGGTTGCGAAATTGGAGGCATCGCATTCGAGTTTGGAGCGGCCGGAGTCAGAGGGGAAGGAGAGAACTGGGGCAGTGGTGACAGCTTCTTTGAGGGCACAGAAGGCATCGTCTTCGTTCGTGCCCCAGTTCCAGGTTTGGGCCTTTCGGGTCAGCTTGTGGAGTGGGCATGCCTTCTCAGAGAAGTCTTTGATGAACCGGCGATAGAAGTTCACAAACCCCAGGAAGGACTGCACTTCCTTCACTTTGGTTGGGGTTGGCCAGTCAAGGACTCCACGGACCTTTACAGGGTCCATGGCAATGCTGCCCTCCGAGATGACGAGGCCGAGGTACTCGATCCGGGTCCACTCAAACTTGCATTTTTCTGGCTTCAGGAAGAGCCTCCTCTTTCGCAGCGTCTCCAGGACTTCTCGGACGACCTTCCGATGCTCCTCCAGGGTGGCCGTGAAGATGAGAATGTCGTCCATGTAGCAGATAACGACTTCCTGGTCAATGAAATCCCTAAGGATGTCATTCATCATGGTTTGGAAAGTCGCGGGGGAGTTACACAGCCCAAAGAACATTACCATAGGCTCGAACAGCCCTCTGTTGGTCGCAAATGCTGCCTTCCACTCGTCCCCATCCTTGATCCGGACGTTGTTAAACCCCCAGCGCAAGTCCAGGGCAGAGAAGTATTTGGCGTTCCGGAGGTGGGCGAGGACGTCCGAGATGAGTGGGAGTGGGTACAAGTTCTTTATGGTGATCTTGTTCAGCTTCTGGTAGTCCTGTACTAGGTGCAGTGATCCGTCCTTCTTCTTGACGAAGAAGACTGGTGCACCCATCGGAGACTTAGACGGTTGTATCCACCCGTTCTGCAGGTTCTCGCACAGGAACTCATCCAGCTCTTTCTGCTCCGGGCGCGAGAGGGGGAAGGTCTTCCCTCTGGGCAGTTTGGCGTCTGGTACCAGATCTATAGCGTGATCCCAGGGCTTCCGGGGGGGCAACTGGTCGAAGGCTTCTTTCGAGAACACGTCCCGGAAGTCCTGGTAGTGCTCTGGCACCAGCGTCTCGAACGATGCGGGCTTTGCGTCCGGGTCACAGGCCTCCTGGGCCATCCGCTGGGAGGGGGTTGTGGTGGCCCTCAGGTCGTGTCCCCAGCCAGGGGGGATGATTGCAGCGTAGATCCCATCCCCCAGCTCTAGTGCAGGGTCCTGGTCGTCTCGTGCTCGGGGCTGTCTACAGGCAGATGGGCAGCGGGACATGACGACTTTCTGTTGTGCCCAGTCTACCTCTGGGTTGTGGTGTAGCAGCCACGAGTGCCCTATGATGAGGGACTGTCATCCTAGGTTTGCAACTGCGAAGCAGGTGCGCTCTGTGTGCCGCCTGAACGTCAGGAGGGCTTCCAGCTCTTCGGTTATGGCTCCATTCTCGTTTGGGGTTCCGTCAATGTTACGGATGGGGATGGGTTGGGGGAGAGGGGTTGTCTCGAGCTTGTGCTTCCGGACGAACTCAGGGCTTACAAAGTTCCCGGTGGCTCCTGAATCTAGGAGGGCGGACACTGACACTGATGCGAGGGAGGTCAGGGCAGTTAGTTTCACCGTAAGGTTGAGGGATCTGGGGGATTGCTTGGAGAGGACATAGATGGCTGGCGGGGATACTGCCACTTCGGGTGCCATCTCTATGGTTCTCTTACTCTCACGGGTTGAGGATGCGTTTTTTCTCCTCTTCTTTGCAATAACTCGGTGAAGTTTTGGCATTGGTGTTGACTCACGCGTGCTGCGGTATTTACATGAGCTATCTTCTACGGGCGCCCGGGACGCATCCCTCACCGGTCACCTTCCTGAAAATCCCCCTGAGCCTCTGTCTCTGGCTCTGTCCCTTCCGTCTCTGGCTCTTCAGTCAGCTGCCTCTTCAGCCCTTCCATCAATGCCCGAAGGTCCTCAGGGTGGAGACGTCGCGCCCGGCGGACTCTGGGGTGCAGGCAGTCTCGTAGGATGTGCCCCTGGGTGTTACAGTTGTAGCACCGTCTCTGGTCAGTCCTCAAGCGGTCGAGGTCCATCGGTTGGGGGCCCGTCCCTGTCGTGGGGCGAGCTGCCGGGGTGGAGGGTGGAGGCAGTGGTGCAAGTCGTGGGGCCCGGGCGTGGGTTGTGCCTGAGGTGGGGTCACGATTGACAGGGGTCGAGTTGGCGGGAGCGTGGGTTTGGGTGGGAACACGCATGGTTGAGTGGCCTGGAATCGTCACCACTGGTTGTCCAGGAGCTGTCATATCCATCCCCGGCCATCGACTTCTGGTCCCTCTGATCCCTCCATTCCAACTCCGCTCCTCCCTCACTAACCTCGGAGCCCCCGTATTCCGCAATCCTCTCGGCACCCCTCGATGGTCACCACCCCCTCATTTCAATTTATTACCTATGCCTCCCTAAGTACGGAGCCCCGAAGACTTCCGGACAGCTCCGACGTCCGCTAGCGCACCCCCGCCTCCGCTGGGCAATACACTTGCCTGCCCTGCAGAGCCCACCTTCGGGCCTATCCCTCCTTTCCGTTTCTGGGTTATTGCCTGCCTTTCCGCTAACCCCGCGAACCGACTCATCGGTAATATTCAGTCGGCTAATGTTAAACCCCGTTAGCTCCGCTCCGTTCGGCTCCGCCAATTGCGGAACCGTCTCCGCTGTAACCATATATATATCCCACTTGTACATAGGTTACGCCCCAGTAGAAAAATCAACTAGAGTTACCCCCCTAGGTTCTAATTGCCAGTCAGTAAGTTAGGGCACGGACGTGTCACTAGGCACAGCGCTCTTGGCAGAAGTCGCTGAGGCCGAAGCCCTCCGTTACGGAGACATTCCTTCGTCTCGAATCTGGTCTCTGACAGGAGCATGGCTTCGCACTTCCACTCGGCCCAAGTAGTGGGCATGGGGCGGAGCCGGTATATGCTCTCCCGGAGGCGGGAGTTGATCGCCTGCTCGAAGCGGTCGACTAGTCCTACGTCACCCAGCCTTGAGGCGGGTCCCAATATCTCGAACTCCTGGATCACTTTATCCACAGAGTCGCTTCCCTGGCGGATGGCTGCCAGCTTCTGTCTAGCTGTGGCCTCCTGGTTCGGGTCCTGGAACATGGCATCGAGTTCTGTGTTGAACTCGTCCATGGTGAGGGGGGGGGAGCCGGCTGTCAGCAGGGTGATTGTGCGTTGCGTGGCCCATGCCCCTGCGGGTCCTCCTTTCATGTAAGACAACACAAACAGGATCTGGGAGAGGGCGGTGGGGAACTCAGCTGTGCGAACGTGGAAGTAAATCCCACACTCGGCCTTAAAACGGTCGAGGTCCTCGCTAGCTCCTGAGAAGGGAGTGGGGGGGGGCGACCTTGGGTGGTTTGGGTCTGGGTGCAGGTGCGGGTGCGGGGGTAGGCACGGGGGCGGGTGCTGGTGCAGGTGCGGGTGGGGGGTGGTTGCGGGCTTGGCTCTCCACAATGGCTTGGAGCTCTTGGAAGCGAGCCAGCAGTTCTTCATACTGCTCTTCTGACACCATGGCTGGGGAGGCAGGGGAGATGGGGGAGGCGGGGGAGATGAGGTTGAAACCTTCTTCTGCTGTCAGGGACGTGTCCGGGGTAGAGGGGGTCCGGATGTATCCCCCGGCAGAAGGGCCCTCACGGGGTGCGAACCGGGCATGCATACTGGCAGGTCCGGGAAGGGACAGCAGTCCCTGGCCACTTAGACTGAAGTGGAGAATGTGAGAAGAAGGTTACTTCTTCGGTTCCCACTTCAGGTACATTTATGTACATGCGGCTTGAGTCACATGACGAGTGCCACGTCACCCTCGGAGACAGCTGCAGGCATCCGGGTATCCCCGTGGGGGATCCCGAGAGCGTCCACTGCATGCACGCGTGCTGGGCACAGCGGGAAGCCGTCCGGGGTGTGTGGGCCGGACAGGTCAATAGTACATTGATACAAAGGAAGGTGGTCCGTGTAGATAGAAGGAAATAAACAAGAAAGGGAAGATGAGAGGAATGAGATAAAGAAGGGGAAGAAAGAGAGAAAGGAAAGGGGAGGAGAGGGAGGAAGGAGGAGGGAGAGGGTTGGACTGCGAGGAGCGGGTGTGGTGTGGCTGGGTGGGTCCGGGTGGACCTGGGTCAGGCGGGTGTGCCCTGACACATTACCCCCGGGCCCTCTCAACCCCGGATGCGTCCCTGACAGCAGAAGAAGGTTTTAACCTTATCTCCCCCGCCTCCCCCGCCTCCCCAGCCATGGTGTCAGAAGAACAGTATGACGACCTGCTGGCCTGCTTCCAGGAGCTCCAAGCCATTGTGGAGAGCCAAACCCGCAACCACCCCCCACCTGCACCCGCACCCACACCCATGCCTGCACCCATGCCTGCACCCATGCCTGTACCCACACTCGCACCTAGGCCCAAACCACCAAAGATCGCTGCCCCCTCTCCCTTCTTGGGAGCCAGTGAAGACCTCGACCGTTTCAAAGCCGAGTGCAGGATCTACTTCCATGTCCGTGCAGCCGAGTTCCCTACCGAACTATCCCAGATCCTCTTCGTCCTCTCCTACATGAAGGGAGGACGGGCCTCGACGATGGATGTCAGTCGAGGGGGAGTTCTGCTACCACAGCAAACACCCGGCACGGGCCTAAACCTTCACGCGGTGCCCCTGTTTAAAACTAATTAGGCCTCTAACATCTGAAGGGAGGATGACGTGGCCACCGTGGTAATGCCAATCAACCGCAACCCCGTAAGCCCAGAGCCGCACTGGCTGGAGAGATGCAAGAGCGCGGGTGCATGTCCCGCCGTCAAGCCAACCCTTCCTTTTTCTTCTCACCACTACCTTTTTGGGATGACGAGCGCGATAGTGGCAACGCCAATGGTGACCTCCGTAAGCCCAGACGGGACTGGCCAGAGGACTGTGGGTTCAAGTCCCACCGTCACCCCAACCCTTCCTTCTTTTTCTCTTCTCCACTACCTTTTGGGATGGTGAGGTGCAATAGTGGTAGCGCCAATGGTAGCCTCCATAAGTCCATGGGCAGGCCGGAGGAGTGCAGGTTCAAGTCCTGCCATCACCCCAACACCCTTCCGATTCATCTTTCTCTCCACTACCTCTTCGTGACGAGGCGCGATAGTGGTAGCGCCAACGATAGCCCCATATGCCGACAAAAAGTTGACTGCAAGGAATGCAGGTTCAAGTCCTGCCGTCACCCCAACACTTTCATTTCTCTCCACTACCCCTTCTACCAAAGGCCTATCTGCCACATGCCTTTATTCAACAAGCATGAGCAAGATGCCACCAACACCCATCGCCTTTCGCTGCCACTGGAACATTCACCAGCCTACCGTGACATAAACCCGTGAAAGCACCCTCCAACTCACCCACCCGCAAGAACCGCGCACTCAAACATTGACTTAACCATAGGCACACAGCAGCAAAACATGCGACCCCAACACTGGGGGTCGCGTGTCCTTTTCTCTATCCAACCTCTTTCCACCTCCATTCTCCCTCACCCGTTGTTCAACCTCAGTGCAGGGGTCGCATGCCCCTTTATGTGTTATTGCTTCATCTCACTTTATTCTCCTTCACACCATTGATTACTCGATGTCTCATACTTCCTAGGTCAAACAAATTCCTTTCTTCACATCCTTATGTTCTCCAAACTTTTTTCACCCGAGTCACTATAGTACGGCATATGCCGATAGGCACGGTTACGTACTCTAAAATGAATCCATCCATCCATCCATCCATCCATCCATGAAGGGAGGACCCGCAGGGGCGTGGGCGACACAACGGATGATCACCCTGTTGACAGCTGGCTCCCCCACCATAACCATGGACGAGTTCAACACAGAACTTGATGCCATGTTCCAGGACCCAAACCGGGAGGCCACAGCTCGGCAGAAGTTGGCAGTCATCTGCCAAGGGACTGACTCCGTGGATAAGGTCATCCAGGAGTTCGAGATATTGGGACCCGCCTCGAGGCTAGGCGATGTCGGACTGGTTGACCGGTTCGAGCAAGCGATTAACTCCCGGCTCAGGGAGAGTATATACCGCCTCTGCCCCATGCCCACCACTTGGACTGAGTGGAAGCGCGAAGCCACACTTCTGGACAACCAGTGGTGACGTTTCCAAGCCACCCAACCATGCACACCCCCACCCAGACCCCCATTTCCACCAGCTCAACCTCCACTGACCACGACCCCATCCCAGGTGCGACCCGCACCTCTGCCCCCCACTCCAGCAGCCCATCCTACGCCAGGGACGGGCCCCCAGCCGATGGATCTCGACAGGTCGAGGACTGACCAGAGGCGGTGCTACAATTGTAACACCCCAGGTCATCTTGTGCGAGAATGCCCACACCCCAGGGTCAGCCGAGTACGACGTCTCCACCTGGAAGACCTGAGAACACTGATGGAAGGGCTGAAGAGACAGTTGACCGAAGGGACAGAGACGGTGGAGGGGGAACCAGAGGTAGAACCTCAGAGGGATTTTCAGGCAGGTGACCGGTAAGGGATGCGTCCTGGCCGCCTGTAGAAGATAGCTCGTGTAAATACCGCAGCGCGCATAAGCCAACGCCAATGCCAAAGTTTCACCGAGTCATTGCAAAGAAAAAGAGGAGAAACGCATCCTCCACCCATGAGAACAAGAAGACCCCAAGGGCAGTAACGCCCAAGGTAGCGGTCTCCCCCCCAGCCATTTACGTCCTTTCCAAGCAGTCTCCCAGATCCCTTAGCCTCACAGTGAAACTGACCACCCTGACCTCCCTCATGTCAGTATCTGTATCAGCCCTCCTGGACTCAGGAGCCACTGGGAACTTCGTAAGCCCCGAGTTCATCCGGAAGCACAACCTAGAGACAACCCCCCTCCCCCAGCCCATTCCCGTCCATAATGTCATGACTGACAAATCCCGGGACTCCGTCAGCGGTGAACCAATGCCGATAGGCGAATCCGCCGACCCAAAACCCATCCTAACCAGCCCCCAACCTGATGTCTGGCCCCCTGCCTTATTGCATGAGACTTGGCCAACAATCAGAACCTAGACCCTGCCGGCATTCCGACCTTACCTCCAGTTCCCGAGCCCTTGGCGCTCCCGGCATTCAGTCCCTCCAGTTCCTATGCCAGCCTTGTCTCCATCTGAACCACACTCATTGCTTCCCACTATGTGGTCACAGCCATGCCCCGCTTCTGTGCATTCCGCACCCTCTGCCCACTCTGTGCCCTCTGCCCATCTCTGCACCCTCTGGCCACTTCTGGTTGCCCTTGACACCTCTGGTCAGGTCAACACTCCCACTCCCCTCTGTACCTCTGTTGGCCTTCATGCTGTCCTTGTGTGACAGTGCTGACAGATCAACCTCTGTTCACGGACTTGTGTCGGCACCGCACCGACCCCGCTTATTTGCGGACTTGTATCGGCGCCGCACGCTGACCTCCGCTTTTGTCCTCTGGCCCTTTTTGTCACTCAGCAACATAACATTCATTCCTTGCCAAGTGCCTATTATGTTCACCCCAATATTGGCATTTGATCCGTGTGCTATTGCACTTTCCTATTCATTCATTTAATCTGTCAATATTGGTACTTGATCCGCTTTGACTTCATTCATTCCTTGCCTCCCATTTCCCAGGTCCTTGTCCTTGGTTTAGTTTGACAAGTCCCCGCTCATTTCCGCTTATTTCCGCACCGGACCGACCGGTCCCTCTTTTGATTTCTCTTATCTACTTATACCTTGTAAATACTTTCAGGGACCTCAGTCTGAAATCAACTAGAGTACCCCCCCCTGTCTGTTCTGAGTCCCTCCTTCTGCAAAAGGGGCTTCCCCCTTCTGAGTCCATGCTCGTGGAGTCTGCGCTCCTCCTACAGGTCCGCTCCGGCGGCAAGTCTTGTTTGAAGTCTGCTGTAAGTGTCAGTCTGTAAATACGGGATCTCCCCCAAACGTCAAGCTCAGGGCACAGCGCTCCACCTGAGTCGCTGAGGCCGCGATCCCACTCTGCTAACCTTGAACAGTGCTTCCAGACACGCCGCATATTTCCGCCCGCATATCTGCATGCGTGCTCCAACAGACCTCTGCATCACCTCCAACCTCAACTCAGACAGAACCCAATCCGTCTTCCATCTGCCTCCTGACAGTGTGTTAGACACTGATCCGGGGTCGGCACCGAAGGTCACCGATGCGGGCCGCTATTGGCCGCGATGCCTGCGATGCCTCAGACAAGGCCCGAGGGTAGGGCATTTGGCCTCAGCAACTCTAAAGGGAGTGCTGTGCCCCCTAGCTGTCTCTTGGCCCTCATTTCAGACTTACTGGGGTTGCCTTGTTGGGGTCAGGACTTAGGGGTCATGGTCAAATCGATATTAGAGCTAAGGTACAATAAAGTATCATACAGGATATATATAGGAGGAAGAAATGAATGGAAGCGGACCCGGGCCGGAGGCCGAAGGGTCCGGAAGCAAACAAGAAGAAGGAGCGGGGTTGGCCGCACAGTGGCCGGCAATGACTGAGGGTCAAAACAAACAATAACAGATAAATAAACGAAGGGGTGTAGGGCTGCGATAGCGGCGATGGTATCGTAGCGGAGTAGGCGATGTCGTGGAGTCACGCTAGGTTGGTGCCAGAGGCGGACTCGGGGGCAGGGAGGTCAGTGTGGCTGTGGGGGAGTCGGCCAAGTGTAGGGGAGCCTAGGGGCAAGTGGGGGAGTGAGCAGGGAGCCCTAAGGGAGGATAGGGCTGAGGTCGGGGCTCGTGCTCGCGCTCGCACAGCAGGAATAGGCTCGGGCGGCATTGGGACGGGCGGCTAACAGGCTGGGATGCATGGTTGTGACACAGTGTTCCGACTCTGACAGTCTGCCCAACTCCGACAAATAATCCCGTCTCTGACACGTAATGTCGATGGAACCCCAAACGAAAATGGAGCTATAACAGAGGAGCTAGAGGCCCTCTTGACCTTCGGGCGACACACAGAGCGGGCACGCTTCGCGGTTGCAAATCTCGGGCAACAGTCCCTCATCATAGGACACTCATGGTTGCTGCACCACAACCCAGAAGTGGACTGGGTACAACAGAAAGTCGTCATGTCCCGCTGCCTGTCCTCCTGCAGACAACTGCGAGTACGAGATGATCAGGACCCTGTACTGGAGCCCAGGGATGGGATCTACGCTGGTATCATCCCCCCAAGCTGGGGCCATGACCTGAGAGCCACCACGACCCCCTCGCAGCGGATGGCCCAGGAGGCCTGTGACCCGGAGGCTGAGCCCATGTCGTTTGAGACGCTAGTACCAGAGCACTACCAGGACTTCCGGGACGTGTTCTCCAAAGAAGCCTTTGACCAATTGCCCCCCCGGAAGCCCTGGGACCATGCTATAGACCTGGTACCGGATGCCAAACTGCCCAGGGGGAAGACCTTCCCACTCTTGCGCCTGGAACAGAAAGAGTTGGACAAGTTCCTACACGAGAACCTACAGAATGGGTGCATACGGCCGTCCAAATCCCCTATGGGAGCACCAGTCTTCTTCATCAAGAAGAAGGACGGGTCCCTACACCTGGTCCAAGACTACAGGAAGCTGAACAAGATCACAGTGAAGAACTCGTACCCGCTCCCCCTCATCTTGGACGTCCTCGCCTGCCTCTGCAACGCCAAATACTTCTCAGCCTTAGACCTACGCTGGGGGTTTAACAACGTCCGGATCAAGGATGGAGACGAGTGGAAGGCGGCATTTGCGACCAACTGGGGGCTGTTTGAGCCCATGGTGATGTTCTTCGGCCTGTGTAACTCCCTGGCAACCTTCCAGACCATGATGAATGACATCCTGAGGGATTTCATCGACTGGGAGGTTGTCATCTGTTACATGGACGACATCCTGATCTTCACAGCCACCCTGGAGGAACATCGAAGGGTCGTCCGAGAAGTCCTAGAGACGCTGAGGAGAAGGAGGCTCTTCCTTAAGCCAGAGAAGTGCAAGTTTGAGCGAACCCGGCCCGGATCAAGTACCTGGGCCTCGTTATCTCGGAGGGTAACATCACAATGGACCCGGTGAAGATCCAGGGAGTCCTCGACTGGCCCCCCCCCAACCAAGGTGAAAGAGGTACAATCCTTCCTAGGATTCGTAAACTTCTATCACCGGTTCATCAGAGACTTCTCTGAGAAGGCACGCCCCCTTCACAGGCTGACCCGGAAGACCCAAACCTGGAACTGGGGCCCGGATGAAGATGATGCCTTCCACGCCCTCAAGGAAGCTGTCACCACAGCCCCCATCCTCTCTTTCCCTACTGACCACGGCCGCTTCAGGCTCGAGTGCGATGCATCCAACTTTGCAACCAGCGCGGTCCTTTCCCAACTCCAACCGGATGGAGAATTCCACCTGGTAGCATTCATGTCCAAAAGTTTCATGGATGTAGAGCGCAACTACGAAGTGTACGATAAGGAGATGCTTGCAATCGTCCAAGCCCTTGAGGAATGGCGACACTTCGTGGAAGGTGCTGAGGAGAAAGTCGAGATCTACACTGACCACCGTAACCTGGGCTACTTCCGGACGGCCCAGAGGTTAAATCGACGTCAGGCCCGATGGTCCCTTTTCCTCTCCTGCTTCCATTTCACCCTCGTCCACCGCCCAGGGAAGCTCATGGGGAAACCGGATGCACTCTCTTGCCGTGCTGACCACCCAAAGGGAAGGGACGACAATGAGGGGCTGACCCTCCTCCAACCAGCCTGGTTCAAGGCCTGTGCAACAGAAGCAGTCTCAGTGGAAGGTGAGGAGGCGGATATCCTAGAGAGGGTACGAGGAGCGAAGGATCATGATGAGCGGGTGGTGAAGGCCATGAGGGAACTGGGAGAAGGGATGTTAAGGTCGGACAAGTGGGAGAGACAGGGAGAGTTGGTCCTCTACCAAGGCAGGGTGTATGTTCCAAAAGACCCACAACTCTGCCACGATCTGGTACGGCTACACCATGACGTGCGGGCGATGGAAAACCCTGGAGCTCGTCTCCTGCAACTACTGGTGGCCTTGGATGGCAGAATATGTTGGGCGATACGTACGTGGATGCGACACCTGTAACCGCTGAAAGAGAGAACGAAGGAAGGTCAGTTGGGAGGTTCAAACGAGACCACCACCAAGCTGTTCCCTGGTTCTTTAGTTAGGATGGGGAAGTGTACTAGTATTTATTGTAAATATAGTACCAATCCGAGTGTTTTGGCTAATTCTATTTTTATGGGTTAGTTTTAAAGTTCCTGGGAATTGACTTACAGATAAACCGAGCCCTGCGGAGCTGTTTCTTTATTGAAATTTCTTAATTTGTCTAGGTGTAATTCTGTGTAGTGTTGTTTAATTTGGAATTTAACTTGAATTTAATCTTCTACTTGGTGAAGTTTCAAAGATTCTATTCAGTTAATGGATTTGGATTGTGTCTGGAGTGTCCCTTGGGTTTGTTTTATTTTTGTCTTATTTTATTGCTTGTTTTAACAGTAGCAAGATAACTGTTTTGTGTTTACACTTTGAAATCTGGAGTGTTAACCAGCTCTCCTGTTGAAATATTTACTTAATATTTCTCTCCTTAATTGCTGCCTTTTACTACAGTGGCAATCTTAACTGTATATCACTTTTTCGCACTGGAGTGACAACCAGAAATGCTTGAGAAAAATAATACTCTATTTTCTTACTTCTCTAAGGGGGGCGAAAAGTCGCAGAAAGGGTCTCCCTTTTATACTCCTTGGGTCACCTTCCTTTTTCACGCTCTACCTTCTATTTACAGGATTTATTTACAGTGTATTTTTCTCAAACTGAATAAAAAATGAAATTTTCACGCTATAGTTCTACTGCGCTTTTGCTGTGCTGAACTGCGGTTCTACTGTGGTCAGACTGCGCCTAGAATCCTTATTGTCCTCCCTCACCTAAGCTATTTTAATGGTTAATTAGAACTTGGCTGCACTGCATTTGTCGCAGTTACCTATTTCAAATTCCCTATATATACCATTAAATTTGCTATGACTCGATGATTCTGAATTCAAACTTCGCATTACTATGCGTACGGCTGTGCTGAGACCTTCAGCTGATTTATTCCATTTTTATTTAGTGACATTTAGTTAAAATGAGACTGAAATGGTAAATGAGTGAATTATTCAGGTTTAAAACTGAAATAAAAAGTTGCTAGTAGTCAAGAATTACTCAAACGAATGTGTTATAGCTCTCCACTTCATTAGAATATTGTTCCCTAAAATTCCTGCCATGGTCCGTTGTAGTTTAGTGGTTTTCGTGAATTTCGTTCATATTCCCTGATTCCCCTTTGTATTATCACATCCTAATCCTTCATATGTATTGTTCGTTGTTATAGTAGGTCGTCCTTGAAGATATCATATTTTTATGTATTTTATTTAGGACTCTGGACCTCTTGAAGCTGTCTTCCCACGTGTTTTCAGGTTTCTAACTTCATGTCCTTGTATCTCATTCATTTCTGGATGTTTTCTCACGTTCTTGGTATCATAAATTTTTATTTATTCCCACCTTTCCAATGGTACTAAGGTTGTGTCCTATTTCCTGGTATTCGTTGAGTTAGCAAAAGTTCGCGCACAGATTCAGTAATCATGTGCATCGTTCCCATAGTCGTTCGTATGCGGGTGCCATTTCCGTTTAATTGTTTGGGATTTATGATATGCGCGGGTGTTTATTTCTTTCATATGGGCTTCTGTGATTTATTTCAGATTTTTCCCTCATGATCTAAGGTTGTTTTGCACTTTCCGTGCTTTGTTTTGACCAGGCTCTTCCTTATTTGGACGGAAATTGGTCTTCGCGATCTGCTGAAGTGCGGATCTTGGTTCTGATGGCCGGTTCCCTGTGCATCGCCACCCTCACATGTCATTACACATGATGCGGATTTCTATATTCCCGTCATGGGTATAACTTCACAACGGCTGGACCATTTGGGCTGAAAATTTGCATAACTATAGTTCCCCATTTTTCATAATTTCCGTGTAAATTTCCTTGTATGTTTTAATTATGGATCCTACGCAAACATCGTCTTTTCCCTGAGCTCGGACTTTTGATGTTGCTATTCCCGTTATTGGATATCTCATTAATGCATGATCCTTTTATTATGAAAGTTTGGGAGAATTAAGATTAGATCCCTTCCTTTCTAATGGGCTATCAAGCTTGTCTCGGTCGTTACTGGTTAATCTTCGCGCTTGCCTTTTAGACGTTGTCCATGTTTTGCAGGAGTTTTAGTCATATCTCCGTCGTTTATGGGTAGTTTCTCCTGTAATTACTTTCATTGGGTCCGTTTGGGGGACATCTACATTTCCTATTATAGACACGACTTTGAATTCTGCATTAGTTCCTGAGGAATCCTTGTTCCGTGGTACTTCCATCCTTGGCTACGTGTGCGGACATGGGAAAGTAGTTTCCGTGGAGGTTCTCTGATTGTTTTTATAGTCAAATCTTGGTCGATTGTCCTAATTCTTGGTTTAATATTTGCTATAAATTCCCCTGAGAATTCCGTCTCGTTGATGGTAAGCTTGAAGTATTTTTGCTATTTTTCTTTCTTTCGATTTATCGCGTATAGTCATAATAATTCGTAAAAATTCGTAAAAATTCGTAAAAATTCAGGTCCTTCTATTTTCTCATATCTACTTGTCGTATGACGTTTTGTGATTTATCTGGCATATTTCCATAATGGGTTTCCATAGTGTGACCATTATTTCTCCTACACCGCGTTAAATCCTTCCCTGCACAGAAGGTCAGGAAGCTCACCCCAAATAAAGTCCCCACCCACCATTGGCAGGTAATCTTGGTAGACATGGTGGGAGAGCTCCCAGAGTCGAAAGGTTATAATGCCATCCTAGTTGTAGTGGACTGTCTGTCCAAACGCATCCACGCGATCCCCACTGTGACGTCTGTGGACTTGGCTGGTATCGCCCAGCTCTTCCTGGAGCACGTCTGGAAGCACCACGGGCTCCCAGAAGAGATCCTCAGCGACAGAGGGAGTGCCTTTGTCTTGCGCTTCTTGAAAGAACTTGCAGATCTCCTGGGGGTCAAGCTAACCCCCTCAACACCCTATCACCCCCAGACTGACGGACAGACAGAGTGGGTTAACCAGGAAATCGAAGCCTATCTTCGGGTGTTCGTCAACCACCGCCAGGACGACTGGGCAGACTGGCTCCCACTGGCGGAATTTGCCTACAACAACCGCATCCCGTCGAACCCCCTTCGAGCTTGACACCAGGCAGCATCCCAGGATGGGGATGGAGCCCACACGTATGTCTGAGGTAGAAGCTGCCGACGCCTTCTCGTCCAGGATGATGAAGATGCAGGAAGAGGCGAAGGCAGCCCTGGAGCACGCAGCAGATGAGATGGCCCGCTACTATGATCGGGGTCAAGAGACAGCCCCCAAGTACCAGGAGGGCGACCAAGTCTGGCTCAGCGCCCAAAACTATACGACTGACTGCCCGACCAAGAAGCTAGACCATAAGTGGCTAGGCCCCTTCAAAGTCGTCAAGGTTGTCTCCCTGGCTGCTGTCAAGCTCCAGCTCACCGCACGGCAAAAGGGAATACACCCAGTCATATCCGTGACGAACGTAAGACCCTACCGCCTGGATGAGATTGCAGAACGACCCCCCGACCCCTGCCTGGGCCCAGAACTTGTAGATGGAGAGGAGGAATATGAAGTAGAGAAAATACTGGACTCTAAGTGGTTACGCTGGAAGCTCTGGTATTCAGTAAAGTTCGCAGGTTGGCCGAACTCAGAGAATGAATGGCTCCCCCAAGACCAACTAATCCATGCCCCTGACCGGATCGAGGAGTTCCACCAAACACACCCCCACGCCCCAGGAAGGGAGAGAACGAACCCCCTGGCTGCTTCGAGGCAAAGCGGCTTAAGGAGGGGGTGATGTCAGGGCACACCCGCCTGACCCGGCTCCACCTGCCCTGACCTGGTATCCCGCTCACCTCTACTCCCCACCCTTCATCACGGTTCCTCAACTCCTGTTCTTCTTTCTATCCTTTTGTTCTTTTATTCCTTTGTTCTTTCTTCTATCTTTATCTACACAGACGACCTTTCCCCATACCTATGTATTATTGACCCGCCCACGACGCGCGCACGACACACCCAGCCCCGGGCGACCCGGACGGCCTCGCAGTGCAACCCAGCACACGCATGTGCTGCACATGCCCTCGGGATCCCCCACAGGGACACCCGGATGACTGCGGCTGTATGTGGGGTGACGTGGCAAACCTCATGTGACTGTCAGGGCACACCCACCTGACCTGGCCCCACCCGGCCCCACTTCACCCGGTACCCTGCCACCCAGTCTCCTCCTACCTCCTCCCCCCTTCCTCCTTCTTTCTTTCTTCATTTCACTTCCTCTTCACTTATTTCACTTTCTCTTTATTTTCTCTTTATTCTACATGGACGACCTTTCCCTGTATCAATGTACCATTGACCCACCCACAGTGTGCTCACGACATGCCCAGCCCGGGCGCCTCAGGTGACCCCCCGCTATGCCCAGCTCACGCGTTCACAGCAGATGCCCTCGGGATCCCCCACGGGGACACCTGGGTGACTATGGCTGTATGCAAGGATGACGTGGCACCCGTCATGTGACCCAAGCTGCATGTATATAAACATACCTGAAGTGGGAACCGAAGAAGTAGCCTTCTTCTCACCCTTTTCCACTTCAGGTAAGTAGCATAGCATTCCCCTTTTAATAATAATAACACCCTTTTCCACTTCAGTCTAAGTGGCCAGGGACTGTCTCCTGAGCCGGGCCCGCCAGTATGCACACCCGCTCCACACCCCACGAGACTTCTAGTGTCGGACATCTCACCTGGGCCCCCTCTACCCTGGACGCATCCCTGACAGTACCACTACATACCTAACCCCGCCCCCCCCCTGGTCGCCGCACGTGCCACACACACTCCTGCCTACTGAGCGGCCACCTCCAGGATCTCCCATGGAGACACCCAGGGAGGTGCGGCTGTGTGCGGAGGTGACATGGCTTCCTCCACGTGACCCTAGCCACATGTATATAATAGTGCCTGGGGTGGGAACAGAAGAAGCAGCCTTCTTCTCAACTTCCCACTTCAGGTAAGTACCTGTTAGACACTGGTCCGGGGTCGGCACCGAAGGTCGCCGATGCGGGCCGCTATAGGCCGCGATGGCTGCAATGCCTCAGACAAGGCCCGAGGGTAGGGCATTTGGCCTCAGCAACTCTAAAGGGAGTGCTGTGCCCCCTAGCTGTCTCTTGGCCCTCATTTCGGACTCACTGGGTTTGCCTTGTTGGGGTCAGGACTTAGGGGTCATGGTCACATCGATATTAGAGCTAAGGTACAATAAAGTATCATACAGGATATATATAGGAGGAAGAAATGAATGGAAGCGGACCCGGGCCGGAGGCCGAAGGGTCCAGAAGCAAACAAGAATAAGGAGCGGGGTTGGCCGCATAGCGGCCGGCAATGACCGAGGGTCAAAACAAACAATAACAGATAAATAAAGGAAAGAGCATAGGTGTCACGGCCGTGCATTCCGGCCCACTCCCCGCCCGTCCCGATGCCGCCTGAGCCCATTCCCGCTATGCGAGCGTGAGCGCGAGCCCCTGTCAGGGCACGGCACGCTGCCGCCGCCCCCACCTCCTTTTCCTTTTGTCTCATCCCCTCATTCTCTCTTCTTTCCTTCTTCTCTTTTTCTATCTTTATACAGACGACCTCTCTTTCTTTCCTACCCTTGTAGCACGGATGTGTCCGATGCTGAGCACCCCATAGGGGCACCGCAACGCCGGATACACCACGCACTTCTACTTGTACTTCCCCTCCAACACTCGGGATCGACCGCGGAACCACCTGCGGTAACCCGGCTTCGTCCAAGGGTGACGTGGCAACCCCACGTGACCCATTCACACATGTATATAAACTAAGCCGAAGCAGGACCGAAGAAGTAACCTTCTTCTCATTTCCCGCTTCAGGCAAGTACCCTAGTTTAGTCTGGCTTCCCACCCTAATAACAATACATTTCCCACTTCAGCCTAAGAAGCCACACAGGGACGTAAGCCCGAGTAAGGGCTATCCACTACACGGTCTCACCGCCCCGCCACTGTCCGGGCCGCTAGCACCGAGCGTTACGCTGCTACCTCTGCCTTCCCCGAGCCGTCCCTGACAGCCCCGACCTCAGCCCTATCCTCCCTGCTCACTCCCCTGCTTGCCCCTAGGCTCCCCTGCACCTGGCCAACTCCCCCACAGCCACACCAACCTTCCCACCCTGAGTCCGCCTCTGGCACCGTGCCCAGCGTGACTCCTCTACCCCGCCACTTGGCCCCTACAGGGCCGCTACCATTCCCGCACCCGACTCCGGCCCAACTCCGGCTCCAGCGCCGCTACGATACCATTGCCGCTATCGTGGCCCTACACTCCTTCCTTTATTTATCTGTTATTGTTTGTTTTGACCCTCGGTCATTGCTGGCCACTATGCGGCCAACCCCGCTCCTTATTCTTGTTTGCTTCCGGACCCTTCGGCCTTCGGCCCGGGTCCGCTTCCATTCATTCCTTCCTCCTATATATATCCTGTATGATACTTTATTGTACTTTAGCTCTAATATCGATGTGACCACGACCCCTAAGTCCTGACCCCAACAAGGCAACCCCAGTGAGTCTGAAATGAGGGCCAAGAGACAGCTAGGGGGCACAGCACTCCCTTTAGAGTTGCTGAGGCATCGCGGCCATCGCAGCCTATAGCGGCCCGCATCGGCAACCTTCGGTGCCGACCCCAGACCAGTGTCTAACAGTAGGGCCGCGATAGCAGCGCTGGACTCGGAGTTGGGCTGGAGTCGGGCGTGGGAATGGTAGCGGCCCTGTAGGGGCCAAGTGGGTGGGGTAGAGGAGTCACGCTGGGCACGGTGCCAGAGGTGGACTCAGGGCGGGAAGGTTGGTGTGGCTGTGGGGGAGTTGGCCAGGTGCAGGGGAGCCTAGGGGCAAGCAGGGGAGTGAGCAGGGAGTCCTCAGGGAGGATAGGGCTGAGGTCGGGGCTCGCGCTCACGCTCGCATAGCGGGAATGGGCTCAGGCGGCATCGGGACGGGCAGGGAGTGGGCCGGAATGCACGGCCATGACAGTACCATAGCTTTTCCCCTTTAATGATAATCCAACTTCCCACTTCAGACCAAGCGGCCAGGGACGCTCACCCCACGACGGGATCGCCACTATGCACAGCCACTATTTGTCCCACCGAGTCCTGCATGCAGGGACCTCACCGCTTTTGGAGCTGTCCCTGACAAGTAGCCTTCAGTGTCATATCTGTACATACCCAATCCTGATTTGACTCCTGGACCCCTCTCCACCACCTCTGGAGTCCCACCCTATTCCTGCCCATTTTGATCTCTACCTTTGGACCTGACCCCACCTTCCTCTCCTCCTGACTCTCTCTTGACTAATCTCCACCAAGGTACGACCTTGTCAGGGACAGCTCCGAAAGCGGCGAGGTCCCGGCATGTGGGACTCAGTGGGACAAGTAGTGGCTGTGCATAGCGGCGATCTCGTCGCGGAGTGAGCGTCCCCGACCACTTAGTCTGAAGTGGGAATGTGAGTTATTATTAAAAGGGAAGGCTACACTACTTGCCTGAAGTGGGAATGTGAGAAGAAGGCTACTTCTTCGGTTCCCACTCCAGCTGTTATTATATAAATGCGGGATCGGTCACGTGGGGCGTGCCACGTCACCCTCGCACACAGCCACGGCTCTCCGGGTGCCTCTGAAGAAATTGCACGTTGCCTGCCTGGACTTACTCCATGATATCCAAATGAGGTAAACCAGGTGACTGGACAAATGACATAAAATGGACAAGCCTGGTATCGAACCCAGGACCTCTAGCGTGCATCCATACACTACTCGCCTGTTATGCCAGGGGGGGGTACCCCTTCCCTGATGGTTTGGGAGATCACTTGATCCCTTTCTCCAACAGCCTCCGCAGGAGATCCCAAGAGGGCCCGCTGTGGGTGCGGGGTAAGCGCAGCGGCGATGGCGGTGATATAGGAACAGCGAGATACAAGAGGGGAAATGGGCGTGCGCGCCGGTGATACATTGAGCAGCGGGAAAGGTGGTCCATGTGAGAAAGAAAGAAAGAAAGAAAGAAAGAAGGAAGGAAAGGAGAAAGGAGAAAGGAAGAGGGAGAAGCGGTGCGGAGCAGGGGAGCGGAGCGAGGGTCGGGCGGGGCGTGCCCTGACAGACCTCCCACTCCCATCCCATACCCCAAACTCAGACACCATTCATACCTCCGCTCCGAGATCCTGTCATGATCCTGACCTTGGACTTTGACTCCACCCCAGCTTAAGTCCATTGCATTGGTGACTTCATTCCATGTAAACACCATTGCCAATATTCCTTGGACTACCAACCCCACCTCCATAAGCTCCGCTACCTCCAAGCTTCATGGACTTTCCTCAGCACTTTCGCTGTTTGTGGTGTATATTTCGCACTTTTCCCTCACTCTTATTTGGACTACTGCTTCTTTCTATTTAGCCAGTTAGTCATCCACCCCACTTCCCCTTGCTCTCCTGCCCCTCTGGGCCTTCGCCCTCCCTGCCTCCTTTCAGATGCACCATAGAGTCTAACCCTTGACCCTTGGTGTAGTTCCCCATCCATATTTCCCTTTGTCTCTGTTCGGACACCTTTGTTCCATTTTGGACCCCCTTTGTTTCTCATGCTTCTGTCTCCCCTTATATATAGACAATTGTACATACTCACTTGCTCCTCAGTCAGTACACAACCTGAGCAACCTGAGCAACCTAGTCTACTTGAATAACTCAAGTACCTATGCCCCCTAGAGACTTTACCCTTGATATGCCTGAAATTAAGGACCAGCAGGACAAACAGCAATGGCACAGCACTCTGTCAGAGACCAGATCCAGGACAAGTGATGATGTAAGGGGGCAAGGGATCTACCACCCTAATGAGAAAGAGAGGGGGCCACAGAGTTAGGAATGCTTGGGGGAGGTTCAGATGAAGAGGAAGGGGGGGGGGAGAAATGGTCCGGGTGCGATGTGATAAAAATGAAAAACTCGTAAATCTCACTAATAATCAAACTGATGGGAACTCTGTCCCTGAACTATGTCTTGAGCCTCTTTGGCTTCGTATTCGCCACTCTGGGCACTGGTAACGTCTGCTAAAACTTCATGTCTGTTGGGGAGCACCTCTCTCTGTTGGGGGAGTCCATTTTGTAAATACAGAAAAGAGGCAGTTATAAATATGAAAAAAGTATGCATGGAAATTCAAATGATCTGACGGGTTTAGGACGGAAACAGATCCACAAGGAACACTTAAGAAAAAAGCAATATCAAAGCAATATTGATGTTGTTAAGGAAATAAAGAACCATGGCGATCGCCTCAACCGCTGAACCAAATCCGTCATTCGTAACATTGTTCGACTTGTGCTAACAAGGGCTTTCCAACGATACCAAATTCGTCCGGATTGGTGGAGAATTGATGGAGATATGGAGGAAGCGGTGGAATATGCGGGTGACAGTTACCCAATTTGGAAACTGATGGTTGTGCGTGGTCAGGAATGGCTTGAAAAAATCGGAAAAAATATGGGAAATGTGGAAGGGTATCTGGAGCAGCGGTAGATGTGTTTCGGAAGTGGAATGCTTGATGTGGGTGGTAGAATTGCAATAATCGGCTCATTTGTGTGGTACCGGCTGTGCCTGCCTACATCAGGCCTAGCTCTTTATCGTGGTCCCTCACGATATCCTCAAATCCTCCTAACAAATCACCTCGGTCCAACAGTGTGAAATCCTGCACAAAATAAATAGTCTTCTGGGTATCTGCTCCTGTGCCAACATGTGACATCTTCAAGTCTTTGCCCTGTCAGATGACTCTGGCCTCTTCTTGTGCAATCGCCTGTGAGCTCTAGGCTTTCGGGTACATGACTTGCCAACTGGAACACTTGGATCTCTCTGGGATCATTCAGCTGTCAAAACCGCTCTGACACAATGTCAATGATCTCATGAACCATGAGATGTGGATCTTTGGCCACCATGCATGTGGGTCACTAAGCTGTTAATGGGCCCCACTGAGATGTCGGATACTGTTGATTAGTTAGGTAGTATTGTAAATACAACAATGGTGGACTTGCCTGAGATGTTGGATACTGTCGATTAGTTGGGTATCTGCATCTGCAGGCTTTGCCCTTAAATACATGCGTGAGTGGCAACAGTGATATGCGAGAGACAAAAGGAAATGAACTACAAAGGTAACTGGACACTTTGTGGTCCAGTGCCAAGTTGCAGGAGCACCCCGATGCCTCTCCCAAAGCCCAATCTGTCCGGTCCGAGCTCCTCCAATCCGGTGGTGATGTACTGGGTGGATTACCGCCCCTGACTGCCTGTGGCATTGGACTGCTAACTTCAACACTCCCCCTCAGTCCAACGTCCACACGTTCCTTTAGCCTACAAACTCCATCCCTAGCATTAGTGTCAGGGAGCGGCGAAGTCCTGGCACAAGGGACTCGGTGGGACAGATGTCGGCTGTGCATAGCGGTGATCCTGTCACAGGGTGAGCGTCCCTGACCACTTAGTCTGAAGTGGGAAGTTGAATTATCATTAAAGGGGAGAAGCTACAGTACTTACCTGAAGTGGTGTCAGGGCAACCACACCTGACCATACAACCCCAGAACCACCTTCCCTAACCTCCCCCCACTTCCCTCATCCTCCCATCTTTCACAACTACAGCCCGCATGCGAACCCGTGGGAAAAATCACGTGGGTCAAGGCGAGCAACTCGCCTTAACCCATGTGACACCTTTTCCGCATCGCGGGAACATGCTCGGCTTTTACCCATAGTCACGTTACAAACTGTACAGTACATTTCCTTTTATAGCAGCCAAGCGGGGAATAGGGAAACTTACCCTTCTTCTCAACTCAATCCCCGCTTAGTGAGTTTGAGGAGCTCGGGATAGGATCCAGCACCTGGCTACCTGGGACACCGCAAGTGTCCAGCTCTGAGGTAGGGCTGCCCCCGGACGGAGGCCGGGCCCTGACAAGTGGGAAGTTGAGAAGAAGGCTGCTTCTTCTGTTCCCACCCCAGGTGCTATTATATACATGCGGTTAGGGTCACGTGGAGAAAGCCATGTCATCTCCGCACACAGCCGCACCTCCCTGGGTGTCTCTTGGGAGATCCTGGGGGTGGCCACCCAGTAGGCGGGAATGCGTGCGGCACATGTGGCGATCAGGGGGGGGTGGGGTTAGGTATGTAGTGGTACATGGAGAAAAGGGAAATCGACCGTGAAATAGAAATAGAGAGAAAAGGGAAAAGGAGAAAGGAGGAGGAGCAGGGAGTGGTAGCGGGGAAGCGGGGTAGGGCAGAGTGGCACGGGGTCAGGCAGGGTATGCCCTGACAATTAAGCAGAAGCACTCATGCTTTACCTTAGCTAGCAACTTCGTAAGGATGTCTGCAGCCATGTCATTCGTCCCGATGAGCTTGAGGTCGACTGTCCCATCTGCAATGCATTCCCTGATGGCGTGATTGTTGATATGTAGGGTAGTGGGTCCAGTGATTCCTTCATGCAATTCTTCGAGTAGTCGTCGAAGCCATACATATCGTTTCCTTGGCAGCTTCGGCTGCGGCAACATACTCTGCATGTGTTGAGGATGAGGCGACGTTGTGTTGTTGCTTGGACATCCATGAGACCGCTCCTCCTGAGAGAAGAAAAGCATACCCAGATACGGATTTATGGTTGACCACGTCATTTGCCCAATCTGCATCCGTATACCCTATGAGTTCTCCCCCTCCTGTCATGTATACAATACCTTGATTAATGGTTCCAGCGAGATATTTCATGATGTGCCTGATTCCATCAACATGTTCTTGTCCGAAAGTCGAGGCAAATGAGGCCAGTGCCCTAACTGATGCACAGATGTCTGGGCACGTCCCCAGTGCAGCATACATTAGGGACCCAATTGCTTCGAGGTATGGGTATGAGGAAACTTTTGAGCGGTCTTCTGCTGAAGTTGGCTTGTAATGAATTCCTGAGGGCAAAGGGGTAATGATGGGTGTGCAATCAGTCATGCTGAAACAGGCAAGGACATCCTTAATATACTGAGATTGATTGATCGACAATGTTCTGGAAGATATATCTTGGCGAAGTTGAATGCCCAGGATCCATGAAGCCTCTCCTTGGCTTGAGACTTTGAATTGTGTGCCAATAGTGTCTTGAATGGAGGTTAATAATTTTTTGTCATTGCCGGCCAGGAGCTTGTCGTTGATGTAAACGGGGATGATAATGATGGCTTGTCCTTGTTTAAACATGAAAACCGAGTGGTCAGCATGTGTTCACCAGAAACCAATTTGAATCAGAAAGTTGTGCAGTGTTGCATACCACTTGCATCCTGCCTGCTTTAGCCCATAGAGCCCTTTCTTTAGCTTTGCGATTTTCTGCTCCTCCCCCTTTTCCTCGTAACCCTTCAGCTGTCTCATGTATATATCCTCTGACAGTGTCCCATTTAAGTATGCAGATTTGATGTCCATTTGTCGCACTCTCCACCCATGGCGAGCACAAATGGTGAGAAAGACGTGAAGGGATGCCGACTTCATGACAGGTGCGAATGTCTCCGAGTAGTCAATGCCTTTGTGCTGGCCAAACCCCTGGGCAACGAGCTGGGCCTTGAAACGAGGACCTTCCCATCAATGCTGCGCTTCTTCGTGAGGACGAAATGACAACCAATGATGTTCCAGATGCCTGCAGGTGGGTCAACAAGCTCCCAAGTACCTGCATCTCTGATGGCAGCAAGTTCCTCTTAGATGGCGGCATGCCAGCTATCTCTCTCAGGGCCAGCTAGAGCTTCTCGCAGAGTTGGTGCATCTGGCAGATCAGTGTCCTCAGTCAGCACGGGGTTGGTAAGGTGGACCTCATCCAGGGCGATGTCGAGGACATCCTCCATTGCTACAGTGGCTGCAATAGGTACCTCGTTCAGTAGGTCTTCATATATGTTTGCAATGGCTTCCTTCCGCTGGCCATGCATGCCATATTCCGAAGGATCAAAACGCTGTGGGGGACGTTGTTCCCTCACAGGTTGGGTATTCTGCTGGGTGGCAGCAGGAGAGGGAGGTGAGTTGCCAGGAGATTGCGCATCCAGGGCTTGGGTCATGGGATCGTTTCCGGAAGACGTCGCCTCCGTCAGCTGATCGGATACATCCGACTCATCATCCGAGTCAGGTGTTGTCTCGAAGGTAGCACGTGGCATCACTCTGGCTTCCTCAGGGAATATGGGTGACCTGACAATCTCAACCTTGTGGGTAAGTACATCATATGCCTTGTACCCAGAGGAATTCTCAGGGTACCCCAGAAACTTGGCTGGCCATCCCCGCTCACCCAATTTATGAGCCCCCAGATCCTTTGGTTGGTGGATGAACATATCAGCAAACCAGACCCTCATGTGTGAAATGGTCAGCTTCTTCCCATGAAACCGTTCGAAGGGGGTCACCTTTGTGGAGGCATCTATTGTCCTGTTCATGGCATATACTGCTGTGGCAAGCGCATCAGCCCATAAGAAATTAGGGGTGTCAGCATCTTTTATCAGGGTGCGCCCTTTGTCAAGAATTTTTCGATTTGCCCACTCAGCTACCCCATTTTGTTCAGGTGTGTGGGGGACCATGTGCTCCATTGCGATTCCCTTCTCCCCACAATATCCTTCCAGGGTTGAGTTCAGGTACTCGCCACCTCGATCTGTCTGCAGGATCTTTATGTGCGATCCATATTGGTTGGCAAAGTACGTGTCCATCTTGACAAACCATTTCGAGAAATCTGACTTGAGCGAGCATGGGTAGAACCAGATGAAGCTTGAGAAATTGTCAACAAGTGCACAGAAATACTTCCTCCCCCCCAACGATGTCACTTCCATCGGTCCGCATACATTAGAATGCACGCGTCCAAGTCGTTCCTTGGCCACATTATGTCCCTTTCCAAAACGTCCCCTCACCATCTTCCCTCTGATGCATGCCTCACAGTCAAAACTCTTTGAGTCATCCGGGACGCCTTCTACTCCCAAAACTGATCGGTTCCTGATCATTTCCTTCAGCGTGTCCTTTCCAGGGTGGGAAAGGCATTTGTGCACAAGGTCGAAGGATGGTGTGGTAGCTACTGCAGTGGACTTGGTCTTTCACAGCGATGTCAATGATGAGGATGGGTGATTAAGATAGAACATTGGTGCAAATTCCTTCAATGTTTCAGCTATCAGCTTTCCATCTGCTTGCATGATTCTGCAGATGCCGTCAATGTCAAACATGGTCCGGAGGCCTCGGTGGATTAGGACCCTACAAGATATGAGCCCATATGCAAGATTGGGTACATATTGAACCCCTAGAACTTTTCTGGTGACACGTTTCTCACCGGCCATACAGGTGATCAATACAGTTCCCACACCAAGAGATGGAATTAGGCTCTTGTTTCCTAGGCGGATTTGTCTGGGGGGGTTGTAGGGTGTATATTCCACGAAGTCATCCCTGTTCGGACAGAAGTGGTTGCTGCAGCCGGAATCAATGATCCAGGGTTTCGGGGTGTTGGACCGCTTATCAGCTACCAGTGCAGAATCAACGATATATTCGGCACACATCGCTTTTGCCTCGGATTCTTCGGTAGCGTTGGCATTCTCTCTTTTTGCTGTCCTCTTTTGCTGATATTCTTCCCTTTCAGCCTGCGTCGCCGTACATTTCATGTGGAGATGACCTATCTTCCCACAACTCCAGCACGTCTGGTGTGTTACCCAAGTCGGGTCGTTCCTTTTCCCCCTCCCATAGCTTTTCTCTGCAGCGAGGGCTTTCGGGGTCTGTGAGCCTTCCGCTTTCATTCCAAGGTCTCTTCCATTAGCTCGGGCCCGCAGCTCCTCAGTTTCAACTTCCTTCCTCAGTTTGTTGAGATCCCAGTCCATGTCATTGGTTGCTGCTGGGGCATTCTGAATGAGCATGGTCTGCAGAGTGCTCATGCAGGATGGAAGACAGTGGATGAGCTGCATAGTGATCATTTGGTCCTCGATGTGCCCTCGGTCACCGGGAACATGTTTGTTTACCTCATGAGCGAGGTTCATGAGGCCAGATAGGAAGTCAACAATGGATTCATAGTCCCTGACTTTTGCCTCATAGTATTTTGTTCTCGCATAGTATTTGGCGGAGGCCTCAGTGTGCTGGTAGGCACTCTTCAAGGCTTTGAACAGGGTAATAGTGGGACTTTGGGCATGATGGAAGACATTGTCTTGGACTGGTTCACTGAGAGAGAGCCATAATCTTCGGCAAGTATTGCTTTCTCCCCCAACCCATTCAGTGTGTTTGGGTTTTGATTTATCAGACGGTTCAGCCAGGCTTCCCTCTAAATATCCCCAGGTGTGTCCCATGGCGAAACGGAGGTTGGTGGACCACCTGTTCCAGTCATTGCATCCTTTCAGCTTGGCGATAGCAAAGACGGCTTTATCAATGGTTGAGTCTTTCATGGTGTGTTCCTCGGAGCTGATCCAGAACAGGTAAACAATGGCAAGTCAGGACAGAATGGCTTTTGAGCAATAGTCCAACAGTGCCAGGGATTCTTTGGTCAACTTAGAGCAGCAGAGTGGGACTGGGCTAATAACCTGTTAATGGGCCCCACTGAGATGTCGGATACCATTGATTAGTTGGGTATCTGCATCTGCAGGCTTCGCCCTTAAATACATGCATGAGTGGCAACAGTGATATGCGAGAGACAAAAGGAAATGAACTACAAAGGTAACTGGATGCTTTGTGGTCCAGTGCCAAGTTGCAGGAGCGCCCTGACACCTCTCCCAAAGCTCAATCTGTCCAGTCTGAGCTCCTCCAATCCGGTGGTGACGTACTGGGTGGATTACCGCCCCTGACCGCCTGTGGTGTTGGACTGCTAACTTCAACATAAGCATCTTGCTGAGACTTCTCCAGATGCTCAGAGGGTCTTTATATTGAGATATACATGCGACTGTCAGCTCAACGCTGCGATAATTCTTGTTGACTTTGTCATATGGAACTCGATGACATTGAAGGCCGGGAGGCCTTAGCTCTTTGAGCTTGCGCTCACCCGTCTCTGACTCTGAGCTATTCTGTGACTCTGTGTGCATCGCAACTGTGTTATAGCAAGGGCCAGGAGGCCTGAGCTCTTTTGACTTTGACTCTCATGCATGTGTTTGGCCATCAAGCATGGTCAACTTTGGGCTGTCAACGCTGGGTGACTCTGGAGTGCTCAACACTACCTCAACTGACATGATCTGATCACTCCCCTCGCTAGGAGGATCCTTGGGCTGGGTGATGCTACTTGACATAGCGGAAGCGACATGGCAACAAGCCGATTCTGGGCAAAACTTTGGATTTGGGTGATGGCCAGGAGGCCTTAGCTCTTTTAACTTCCGCTCTCGCCTCACTGATGTGGTCTCTTCGATGCTTGAAGCTTGACACAGGTGCTCTGGCAGTCTGACTGGTGTGTAATCAATATGTGATTCTGGTACGTGGGACTCAGAGTCAACTTGTGCTCAATCTGAGACTGGGACATCGTCCTCTGACGATAACTCTGGGATATGGACACTAGACTTGGCTTGGATTGAGGTGCTATTCATTGAGCTGCCATTATTTTTGTCTGGTGAGTCCATGCACAATGTACTTCGCACGAGTGACTGTTCAACCTGACTATCTAGGTCTAGGATCGTCATTACTCCCTCTAGGTCTCTGGGAAACTCTGAGACTTGAACAGTCTTGCCCATTTCGGCATCAAGTGGACACTCTGTGTCATTCAATTGCATCGCTGTGCAACTTGTATCTTGCACACATCTCTGCAGCATCATGGCCACTGCATCTAGGAGAACCACAGGTCGAATGGGAGGATCAGGAACATTGGTGTGCCGAGCTCTCTTTCCCATGACTAGTGTTTGGAAATCATTGCTAACTTTGCTTGATTTGGACTTGTCACCACGCAAATAGACATTTTGTCTGGAACTGCACACTCCGCCATCAGCAAAAGTCCGTTATGCTCCGGAGTATCAAGAGTGGCTGGAGCATGTGGGTGTTAGGTACGGGTCAGCAAACGGGGACGACTGGCAGGGACAAGGCTCCGGGGTTGGGCTTCAGCCTCAGCGACTCCAAGAGAGCGCTGTGCCCACCTACTGTCTCAGTGCCCACATTTCGAAGTGGCTTGGGCTGCCTTGTTAGGGGGGACAAACCATGTCGATATTCAGACTAAAGTTATGATGATGTAATATACAAGTATATATATAGTAAGGAAACTGAATGGGTCAAGTGACAAACAAACAAAAAGGGGCCAGCATCTGGGTCAGAGTGCATGGTCATGACAGTGGGAGACAAAACAGCAGATTGGGCACTCCTGGAGCCAATAGTGTTCTCCTGGGAGGGGGTTCAGGAGCAGCTGGGAGTGGTGAGGAGTATGTAATGTGCCAGGAGCAGTGGGAGGAAAATTTTGGTCTCTAAAAAGTTGAAAAAAAAAATATAGGGAAAAATCAAAAAAAAAATTCAGGAACTATAGTGCCTTTAAAGTGCTTTCAGGACATATAATTATTTGCAAAATTGAGGAAGAAATGATGGAGAAAAATGGAAAATACTTTTGGAGACCTGAGAAATAATGAGAACTGAATTGATGGGAAAGTCTGAAAATTGAATAGGAAAGTGAGGGGAAGCCTTGTAGCATTGTTATTTTCTGCTGTTCTGATTTTTCCTGATTCTTCTTGGTCTCATTCCCAGCTGCTCCTCAATACTCCAGGAAGCTCCTGAAAGTTCCTGGGAGGGTCCAGGAGCAGCTGGGAGTGAGACCAAGAACAATCAGGAAAAATCAGAACAGCAGAAAATAACAATGCTTACAAGGCTTCCCCTCACTTTCCTATTCAATTTTCAGACTTTCCCATTAATTCAGTTCTTGGGTCTCCAAAAGTATTTTCCATTAGCTGCTCCTGGACCCTCCCAGGAGCTTCCAGGAGTATCCAGGAGTATCCAGTAGCAGCTGGGAGTGAGACCAAGAACAATCAGGAAAAATTAGAACAGCAGAAAATAACAATGCTACAAGGCTTCCCCTCACTTCCCTATTCAATTTTCAGACTTTCCCATCAATTCAGTTCTCATTATTTCTCGGGTCTCCGAAAGTATTTTCCATTTTTCTCCATCATTTCTTCCTTGATTTTGAAAATAATTATATATCCTGAAAGCACTTCAAAGGCACTACAGTTCCTGAATTTTTTTGATTTTTTCCCTAATTATTTTTTTCAACTTTTTAGAAGTCCCTATTTTTCAAATTTTCCTCATTTCCCTCTATATCCCCCCCTCATTCCCCCCCTCATTCTCCCCCTCATTCTCCCCTCATTCTCCCCCTCATCTCCCCCTCATTTCCCCCCCTCATTCTCCCCCATTTCCCCCTCCCCCATGTTCTGCCAGCCCGAAAGTGATTAAGTTGCCAGATTAATCATATATCAGGCCATAAATTTTGATTGTGTATTGATGAGTCTCAGTGTCCTTGATATATAGTATAGTGTTTGATCTAAATGTTAAGCAGTGTCTTGTTGTGTTAGTCTTGTGGTAGGAGGTATTCATGGGGGATCTTCCCTCTTTTTTTTTCCTTTTCATTTTCAAATGCTCCAGGAGCTCCCAGAAGCTTCTCACCCCTATACACTTTGAAGCATTTAAATTGTATTTACTGGATATGTTTGTGCACAAAGCAATGCTCCAGGCCCTCCTGGGAGTGCCCTGGAGTACCTAGCCAACTCCGGAGGAAATGGGCTGTTCCTGGACCGGCCAATCTCCTCCTGATTCTCCCAGTGCTCTCGATACTCTGGAGCACTCAGGAGCATAACAATTTTTTGCTGATGGCTTTTGTCACATCGTTTGGGTCAGCCAAGGCAAGGACTGGCTCGTCTGCTTCTGATGCTCTCATCTGAGGCATTTCTGAGGAAATTTGTATCCGGTGCGACTACTGGACTTATCCGGAGCTCCAAATTCTTATGACATAAACCAGCATGACTGGACAAATGACATAAAATGGACAAGCCTGGTATCGAACCCAGGACTTCTAGCGTGCATCCATACACTACTCGCCCGTTATGCCAGGGGGGGGTACCCCTTCCCTGATGGTTTGGGAGATCACTTGATCCCTTCCTCCAACAATTTCAACGGGTTCTATGCACTCAAGGTGGAGAATCTCTGCTCCAGCCTTCAAGTCTGCTGGGAGCTCACACATCTCTGCTGCCACTTCTGCACAATCGCACAATGCATTCAAATCGCTCAGAGCACTATCAGGGTGCTCATCTACTCGTTGAGTCATCAAAGGCTCAAAAACTGGCAAGTTCTCAGACTCCCGGGCCATGCTTGGCTCAAACTTGATATGTGTCAATGCTTCACCAATCTCAGGCTCAGCCTCTGGACTCTGGGCCATATTGCCTTTGCAGGCAGCTTGCTTTCGCGTCAAACTACGCGTCTGGGTCGTCATCTGAGGCTCTCTGGCCCGGGTGTCATCAGGACTGATCCGATCTATCACAACTTTGGCACTTTGTGAGGTCTCAGTGGGTAGTTCAGCACACAGAGCTGTAAGTGATACAAAGATGTGTATTTTACGGTGTGTGTAAGCAGTTAACTGGAAGTTACTGCTGTAGGAGAAATAATGGTCACCCTATGAAAACTCATTATGGAAATATGCCAGATAAATCACAAAAACCCCATATGACAAGTAGATATGAGAAAATAGAAGAACCTGAATTTTAGCGAATTTTAACGAATTATTACGACTACATATGATAAATTGGAAGAAAGAAAATTAATAAAAAATACTTCAAGCTTAGCACCAACAAGATGGAATTCTCGGGGGAATTTATAGCAAATATTAAACAAGGAACTAGGACAATTGAGCAAGATTTGACTATAAAACCAACCAGAGAACCTCCACAGAAACTACTTTCCCACGCCCGCACATGTAGCGGAGGCTGGAAGTACCACGGAACAAGGATTCCTTAGGAACCAATGCAAAATTCAAAGTCGTGTTTATAATAGGAAATGTAGATGTCTCCCAAACGGACCCAATGAAAGTAATTACAGGGAAAACTACCCATAAACGACAGAGATATGACCGAAACTCTCGGAAAATGAGGACAACGTTTAAAAGGGAAGTGCAAAGAACAAGCAGTAACGACCGAGACGAGCTTGATAGCCCATTAGAAAGGAAGGGATCTAATCTTAATCCACCCAAATTTTCATAATAAAAGGCGCATCAATGAGATATTCAATAACAGGATAAGCGACATCAAAGTCATGACTCAGGGAAAAGACGACATTCACATAGGATCCATATTTAAAACACACAACGAAATTTACATGGAAAATATAATAAATTAGAAACTATAGTTGTGCAAAGTTTCAGCCCAAACGGTCCAGCCATTGTGAAGTTACACCAACGACGGGAATATAGAAATCCACATCATGCTTAAAGACATGTGAGGGTGGCGATGTGAAGGGAACTGGCCATTGGAACCGAGATCCGCACTTCAGCAGATTGCGAAGACCAATTTCTGTCCTAATAAGGAAGACCCCAGTCAAAACAAAGCACAGAAAGTACAAAAACACTTTAGAACATGAGGGAAAAATCTGAAATAAATCATGGAAGCTTGTATAGAGGATACAAACACCTGCGCATACCATAAATTCCGAACAATTAAACAGAAACGGCACCCACATATGAACGACTACGGGAACAACACATGTGATTACTGAATGTGTGCACGAACTTTTGCTAACTCGACGAATACCAAGAAATAGAATACAACTTTAGTACCATTGGAAAGGTGGGAATAAATGAAAATTTATGATGCCGAGAACGTGAAAAACCATTCAGAAATGAATGGGATACAAGGACAAGAAGTTAGAAACCTGAAAATGCGCAGGAAGACAGCTTCTAGAGGTCCAGAGCCCCAAATAAAATACATAAAAATATGATATCTTCGAGGACGACCTACTATAACAACGAACAATACATTTGAAGGACTAGGATGCAATAATACAAAGGGGAATCAGGGGAGATGGACGAAATCCACGAAATCCACTAAACTACAACGGACCATGGTGGGAATTTTAGGGAACAATATACTAATGAAGCAAAGAGCTATAACACATTCGTTTGAACAATTATTGACTACTAGCAACTTTTTCTTTCAGTTCTAAACCTGAATAATTCACTCATTTATCATTTCAAGTCTCATTTTAACTAAATGTTACCGGATAAAAATAGAATAAATCAGCTGAAGGTCTCAGTGCAGCCATATGCATAGTAAAGCGAAGTTTGAATTCAGAATGACCAAGTCATAGCAAACTAGATGGTAAATAAAAGGAATTTGAAATAGAAAACTGTGACAAATGCAGTGCAGTCAAGTTCTAATTAAACCATTAAAATAGCTTAGGCGAGGAAGGACAATAAGGATTCTAGGCGCAGTCTGACTGCAGTAGAGCTGCAGTTCAGCGCAGCTGAGCGCAGTAGAACTATAGCGTGAAAAATTCATTTTTATTCAGTTTGAGGAAAATACACTGTAAATAAATCCTGTAAATATGAGGTAGAGTGTGAAAAAGGAAGGCAACCCAAGGAGTATAAAAGGGAGACCCTTTCTACGACTTTTCACCCCCCTTAGAGAAGTAAGAAAATAGAGTATTATTTTTCGCAAGCATTTCTGGTTGTCACTCCAGTGCAAAAAAGTGATATACAGTTAAGATTGCCACTGTAGTAAAAGGCAGCAATTAGGGAGAGAAATATTAAGTAAATATTTCAACAGGAGAGCTGGTTAACACTCCAGATTTCAAAGTGTAAACACAAAACAGTTATTTTGCTACTGTTAAAACAAGCAATAAAAATAAGACAAAAATAAGACAAGGTCAAGGGACACTTCAGACACAATCTAAACCCATTACAGCAAGCGACAGAAAAAACCGCACACCCAATTTGGATGAATGACCCAGGCGGGTCTCGTGATGATCCAAAATGGCAGTAAATCAGGGTACCAATACAATCCCCATTTTGGCGCCCGTAACTGGGGTCCTAAGGAACCTAGCTTGTTTTGCATGTAACACTCAACACACACACATGCACGCATAATAGCATTACTCATGTGAACTATGAAAGAATACTAGAGGTAGCCCGCATGGCGAAACCAACTGCGAGCCTTTTCTGGTGTCACAGTATACACTGCACCCAGAAGTAGGTCTGTTGCACGGTGAAGCGACTGTGATGCAAATTCGTTGTTGACATACATCCGGTTACGTCGCAACCAGAACTTGATAGATGAAAAAGCTGCTTCAATTGGGTTAAAATCCGGGGAGTATGGGGGGAGAAACTCCAAGCGGACACCGCTACAGTAACACAAGGATTAGAATAATGGTCCCAAAACATTAGGATACTCACTGATCTTCACACATTTGTACAAGCCGATTAGATTTGTGAATAGGAGCATTGTCCATCACAAGGACTGAATTTGGCCCGGGGAAAGGATTCATCTTTGCAAGAAGAGCTTCAACAAAATGATCAAATGCTTCAGCTGTGTATGCCCCAATCTGGATGTCACAATACAGAATCCCTTCCAGCGACATTGCTGGAAGGACGGAATACCTAGTAAGACGGTCATCATCTCATGCTATATCATTTAAATCCTAGGATCACCTACTTGGTACCGCGAACAAAGAAGTCACGGCGTCGTGCACGTTCTCCACGGGGGGCCCAACCATGGGTCCGGGCTGCCGTCTGACAGTTAACTCCTGTCTCATCCACAAATACTAGCTGTTCAGCTCGATAATTTGTTCCCATGTACTGTCTAAAGTCAGCACGCCTATTTTCATCTCGCTCAGCTGCCACTTTCTGAAGCTATGATACATTTCAGCGATAAGGCCATAGTTAGATACTGATAGAATACCTTTTTGTATGTTAGACCACGGCACTTCATTTCACGAACAATTGTGCGTTCACTGACTTCAATCTGAAACTCGTCATTGATAGACTTCTGCAGCTCAGAGAGTAAGAGATCAGGCTTCATTTCAATCAAACTGTCCAAAAACTATAGTGGGGAGTCAGGGGAAAGCGCAGTTCAAACACAGAAATGTTACATTGATAGAATGAATGTTCAGAGAGCGAGGTCGGCCACGGGTTTCAGCAAGGGGACCACGACGATGCTTTTCCGGGTTCCCTAGAATATCATAGATGGTGCGGACAGGCACCCGCGTTGCTGCTGAGATTTCTAACACACTCATGGTCTCAGACATAGTGATGAAGAGATCCTTAGCTGGTGGTTTGAGGTGTTTGCCCATTGTTACAGGTGAACACGGTCAAGAGAGTGCCATTGGGACGGGGTGATTAGCACTCATTATTTTCCTAAATTGTCAATCAGCTGTTTCCAATATATTCAGAATTATATTGAATAGTATTCATCCAAATTAGGTGTGCGGTTTTTTCTGTCGCTTGCTGTAACTGAGTAGAATCTTTGAAAATTCACCAAGTAGAAGATTTAATTCAAGTTAAAATCCAAATTAAACGATCCTACACAGAATTACACCCAGACAAATTGAGAAATTACAGTAGAGGAATGGCTCTGCAGGGCTTTGTTTATCTGTAAGTCAATTCTCAGAAACTTTTAGACTAACCCATAAAATAGAATTAGCCAAAACACTCAGATTGGTACTATAATTACAACAAATATTACTAGTACACTTCCCCATCCTAACTAAAGAACCAGGGAACAGCTTGGTGGTGGTCTCGTTTGAACCTCCCAACTGACCTTCCTTTGTTCTCTCCTTCACCGCTTACCCATGTGACTATATGTATCTTGTAATTACATATGGCTTGGGGTTTGGGGCTATTGCCCTGACATTCTCCCCCCTTGCGTTGCATTTGCAACGCATACAAGGTTAATGATGAAGAGAATAAAATTAAAAATTGAATTACATTGAGTTTGAGATTATCAATGAGTGTTTTATTGTCGCCACTTTAAAGTGGGCGATTTATACATGTCGGTGAGAAGAATTGAGGGAATAAATGAGTGTGGGGCCGTCACTTTGAAGTGAACGGTGATACATGGGTATCGCAGAGGGGAAAGCGATGAAGAGAAGGAGTTTTTCGAAAATGAATTTCGACCCAAAGATTGTATGTCTTTGGTGTTCCTCCTCACTTGTTCCATGAGGATTCATGTGTAAATGGTGTTTACACACGAGCAGTGGTGGATGTGGGTTTTTTGATGAAGTAGAGATTTCCGCAATTGTTACTTGCAGTTCCTCACATACAATATTGTGTGCAGGGCCTCAAGTTGGGGGAAGGTGTTTTCATGGGTGCCTCAATGGCGTATTACCGTGTCACTTTCCCTTTCCTCAAGGGTAGAGTTATTGCCCCAGAGGAGGGTTTTCCTCCGGGTTGTTCATCTGGACATCTGATTGCTGCATCGGATGTGATGACGTAGCCTGGGCTACATTGTTGAGCTGTGGGCTCGATGAAGTGGGCGCTCCCTGGGTGGGAGTGGGTTGTTGCGTTCCTGAGCTACTTGGCTCAGGTGTAGAGTATGGTAGGTCTACCGTTCTTCCCGTGGGGAAGGGTGGTTGCTGGCCTGGTTGTCCAGTGCGGAGACTTGCATCTCTTTCCTGGTATTTGGAAGCTTTCACTTCCTGCTCTGCAGTTCTTGTGGCACGTTCCTCAGGAGTCCTGAGTGGTTTGAACTGGGACTTTATATAGGCAGCTTTGCCTAGACTTTCCCAGGAGATTTTTCCCTTGTTCTCCAGGGAATTGTACTCCTCCATGAGTCTTGCAATACTCAGGAGTCCCAAGAAGTATTTCTCGGTTTCCTTCGCTTTTTTGTGAAGGACTCTATGTACCTTGCCGCTTTTGAAGGTGGCTTCAGCCTGTTCATACCAGTGTACAAGATCTTTTCCACTTATGCTTGTCCACCAAGCGTATGCGGCATCGTGCGCTGTAACGGGTCTATCAATCTAGACTCGTGGCTCAGGTCTATGGGGGGTAGGTCTCTCTCTCTCAGGTAGGTATGGTCCTTGAGTACGGTGCTGATACTCTCTGTAACCTCTAACTAACTGTCTGTACAGTTGTCATGGAAGAGTCCGATACAAATATAAAAGGAAAGTCACATGTGTGAATGAATGAAAATAGTAAGGAAAATAAAGAACAAGTCATATCTCCTCAACCACTCCACCAAATCCGACGATCTTGGACTCGTCAGAACCACCTCCACAGTCGCTACAACTCCTACTATTACCACGACTCACCAATCCTAGTCCCTGATGCAGTAGGGGGTGAAATGTGTGATAAGGGTTGGTTTGACCTGCACAGACTTGTCCCCACAACAGCGCCGCTTCTGACCCCACTATTCTCCTCATGGGGAAGTTGGGGTCGATTGTTATGTCAACTGGAGCTTCGACTTTGCTGAACTCGTTGAGTTTGGCGGTCTCGTATAACATGTGGACACTTCTCTGCAGGGTAGCTTGCCCATAGGGTGCTGAGGTACTCAGCGGCCTGCCACCTCTGGCAGTGGTCCCCATTTTGGGGTCTGCCGTCGGTTGCCTACCACTCTCCCTCTTCCCCTCGACATGGGTTTGCCCTTCTGAGGGCAGGCCCTTATGCAACCCGGACAGGGTTGCCTGCCCATGGGGTGGCGGGATAGTCGATGCCCCAGCACCGTATCCCCTCCCCCTGACCTGGGAGGCCCCCATCATGATGGGTTTGGCAGCAAGGTCTGCCAGTGTGCGTGCCTCTTTGAGCTCGTGTTTTAGTAATTTGATCTCCCTCTTTTGGAGATCGACTTCTCTCTCTGTGTCTTTCAGAGAGGCGAAGATGCCCTTGGCATCTCTTCGTGCTCTATTGTATTTGTGCCTCCAATGGGCACAATTATCGCAGGCATCATCTGACACCCTTGAGTTATCAGACTGTGCCCATTTGGATGGCCTGGACGAGGAGCCACTGTCGCTCCCTTGTCTCCCTCCTTCATCTCTTTCAGCTCCTGGCGGAGCTGACCTGTCTGAGCAGCTACTGCTGATGCGATAGCTGATTCCCAGCCTGCATTTGGCTGAGGTGTTGTTGGACCTGGGCCAAATTGGCCGATCCAGGGGGTGATCTGGCCAGGGAAGTTCCCTGGGGAGTATGCCTGGGGCTGCAGCAGCAAATGCTGCCCCTGGAATGGCGCTTGTTGCGCCATCGGTGCAGTTTGCACTGTGTATGGTTGGAAGCCCCTTTGAGGAGGCTGGGGGTATGCGGTGCCTGTTGGCAATGCGGATGGTTGTTGGTTTGCAGCACTCATTTGTGCTGTGTGCATCGTGTAGTCCATGGCGCTTATCTGCACCTGGTGTTGTTGTTGTTCTGGGGAGCCTTGCTCCCCGGGTTGTCATATCTCGATGTCCGGTGGCTTGTTCAGGTCAAATCGAGGGTTGCCTCCCCCCGAGAACAACATTTTCATTGTTTTGTTTCTCATGGTGGTGGGAGGGGTTTAGGTTCTTGCATGCGTGGGATTCGCTGCAAGTGTGTGTGGTTTTACACGTGAGCCTGTGGTTCATGTGATCTAGGTAGGTTACTCCTAGCCCATGTGATGTCTAGCACATGGTGTGGCTGTCTGGGCAAGTTGCTTGCCCAGAATTTTCCCACGCTCTTGGCTGTGGGCAATTGCCCCTTGGCTTTACTTCTTCCACCTCCATTTTTGGGGGTGTAGTGATGCCAAGAGTTCCCTATCTTCTTTGATAGGGAGGTTTTCTGGTTCCCTCACATTTTGTAATGTGAGGTACTCATCCAGGTGGATGAGGTTGTTGCAATTTCCTAGGGGTTCCCATGTGGTGTCCCCTAGCTCCCATTTAACCTTAAACCAGAGTTCGTCGTGAACCCATGCATGGTTTAAGATTTCACGAACTACTGCTTCACGATTGGGGTCTTCCCTGAAATCGTAAAATATGTTTACTTCCCTATTTGGGAAGATTTCTTGGTCATTCGGCTTGTGAGGCACAAGCTGGGATATGTGGAATCTTGGGTGGATTCTACATTGTTCAAGTTGTGGTGGCAACTTGAGGACGTAGTTTGATGTCTCTGGAAATGTTTCCAAAATTTCATAAGGCCCTATATACAGGGGCTTTAGTTTGCCTGCCCTTCCTTTGGGTAGGTCCAACTTATCTGTGGATAAGTATGCAAGCTCACCTTTTCTCAAAGGTGGGTCTGGGCATCTTTTCTTATTTGCCTGGATTGTTTGAGTGGCGCGATTGTGTATTATTGTGTCGTGTGCTGCCATGAGGTTTTCCTTCGCCTTTTGGGTGAAGTCGTTCACTCCCAGGTAGTCCGAGGGTGGTGCTGTTAGGCACATCTTTGGCATGTGGCCATAGATTAATTCGAATGGGGCAAATCCTGTCGATGTGTTTGAGCTCACATTGATTGCGAATTCTGCCATCAACAGCTTCGCTGCCCAGTCGCGTTGATCTGGTCTGACCATCGCACGTAGTATCTGTACTACTTTTTGTATCATTCTTTCCACTTGGCTGTTGCCTTGCGGGTGGAATGCAGTTGTGAATTTCAACTGCACACCGAGTATTCGGTGTAGTTTGTGCCAAAATTTTGACGTGAATTTTGAGTCTCGATCTGATATGATCAAGTGTGGTAGACCATGAAGTCATGAAGGAATACGAACGCTAGTTCTAATGCATTTGTTGTTGTTTTTATTGGAATTAGGTGGACGTTGGACGTCAACCTGCAGATGATTACCCAGAGGTAATCATATCCCAAGCTTGTTGGGAATGGACCTGTGAAGTCCATGGCTATTGATGACCATGGTGTTTCCAGGGTCAGGAGTGGGTGAAGCAGTCCAGGATTTCTCCTGGTGCTTTTCTTTGTTGTCTGACAAGTTCCGCAAGACCTGCAGAACTTGTGGGTGTCCTTCCTCATCGACTTCCACCAGAAGTATCGACAGAGGGTTTCCACTGTTTTCTTGGATCCTAAGTGTCCAAGTGTTTCGTGGATGTTTTCAAGGATTATTCCTCGAATGGACTTCCTTTCATAGTTTCCTTTTGGGACTACTATTTGGGACATCCCTCCTTCTCCAAGTCGGGTTATCAGCCCATCTTTTATGGAGAAGTTTTTGAAATTCCCTGGGTTCTCTAGGATTTCCCAGTGGATCTGGCTTTGCATGTATCCAGATTTTATTGCCTCAATGAGGTCTTTTCCTTCAAATTGTTTTCGAAGGTTCTCTTCTGGAATTATGATTTCTTCCAGGTTTTGGGCGCTCCCCCCTAGAGCTGTTGTAACTCAGGTTATGGCACCTCTGAGGATGACTTTAGTGTTTATACAAGTAGTAGAAACAGTAAAGTCTGACTCAGTAGTCATGTGACTCATATGGAGTGAGATTGAATAGAAAGAAAAGGATAACTTCAACAAGAGCTTCCTCTAGGGTATTTCTCACACGTATTGCTGCAAGTCTCTTTTTCTCTGAGTTTTTACTCAGAGTACTGCTTAGCAGCAGTTCTTCATATTCCTCGACTCTGTTGGGGATAATATCTTCTGCATTTTTATTCAGATGGATATCCACCAACACATAGTCATTGAAATGCAGATCCTTGTCAGTTGACAAGTCGTAGTACCATGAAAGTGCATCTGCCACTTTGTTCTTGTGGCCTTCCACGTATTTTATTTCGCAATTAAAGCTTGCGAAGAAGGCTTGCCATCTCAGGTGTCTACCTGAGTTGTGGTTTTTCGCTTTCAAATATTCCAAAGCTTTGTGATCCGTGATTACTGTGAATTCATGGCCTCCCATGAGATCATCTTGCCATCTCATGAGTGCCTCGAGGACGCCCAGTGCCTTGAGCTCGTAGGCAAAGTACCTATGTTGTGTGTTGGTGAACTTTTTGGACATGAATGCGGCTGGGTGGCAGGTCTGCCACTTTTCGCCTTGTCCAATTAGTGCGCCCATGCCTGCTGGGCATGCGTCTGTTATGACCCAGATGTGGAGTTTGCTCCTCTCTTCTTCCAAGAGGCTTTCTGGTGGATTCCACTGGACGGGCTTCAGGATTGGAGCCCTGCATGCGAGATGTTTAATCTCGTCAAAGCATTTCTGGTGGAGTGGTGTCCACCTGAATGTCTGCTTGTTTGAGCAGATTGTTTGCAGTGGCCCTGTCAGAGATCTGGATTTTGTCAGAGGCTGGGATATTGTCAGAGACGGAATACTGTCAGAGTCGGACAAACTGTCAGAAGGCGGATAGAAGATGGATTGGGTTCTGTCTGAGTTGAGGTCGGAGGTGATGCAGAGGTCTGTTGGAGCGTGCACGTGCGGATATGCGGGCGGAAATATGCGGCGCGTCCGGAAGCGCTGTTCAAGGTTAGCAGAGTGGGATCGCGGCCTCAGCGACTCAGGTGGAGCGCTGTGCCCTGAGCTTGACGTTTGGGGGAGATCCCGTATTTACAAACTGACACTCACAGCGGACTTCAAACAAGACTTGCGGGCGGAGCGGACCTGTAGGAGGAGCGCGGACTCCGCGAGCACGGACTCAGGGGGGGGAAGCCCCCTTTGCAGAAGGAGAGACTCAGACCAGACAGGGGGGGTACTCTAGTTGATTTCAGACTGGGGTCCCCGAAAGTATTTACAAGGTATATAAATAGGCAAGAGGGAATATAGAAAGGCCGGTCAGTCCGGCGCGGTCCGGCGCGGAGATAAGCGGGAATTGTCAAACTAAATAAGGACAAGAGCCTGGGAACTGGAAAGGAGGAACAGATCACTAAACAATAAGTGGCAAGGGTTATTGATGAATAACTGAATGAGATCAATAACCTAGTGCCAATAAAGAGGGGATCAAATGCCGATATTGGCAGGGAAGCAAACAATAAATGGCACTCGGCAAGGAATGAATGATAAGCTGCCAAGTGACAAATGGCCAGAGGAAAAGCGGAGGTCAGCGCGCGGCGCCGATACAAGTCCGCAAATAAGCGGGGTCGGTGCGGTGCCGACACAAGTCCGCGAACAGAAGTTGATCTGCCAGCACTGTCACACAAGGACAGCATGAAGGCCAACAGAGGTACAGAGGGGAGTGGGAGTGTTGACCTGACCAGAGGTGTCAAGGGCAACCAGAAGTGGCCAGAAGGTGCAGAGATGGGCAGAGGGTGCGGAGTGGGCAGAGGGTGCGGAATGCACGGAAGCGGGGCATGGCTGTGACCACATAGCGGGAAGCGATGAGTGTGGTTCGGATGGAGACAAGGCAGGCATGACTGAATGCTGGGAGCGCCAAGGGCTCAGGAACTGGAGGTAAGGTCGGAATACCGGCAGGGTCTAGGTTCTGATTATTGGCCAAGTCTCACGCAGTAAGGCAGGGGGCCAGACATGGGGTTGGGGGCTGGTTAGGATGGGTTTCGGGTCGGCGGATTCGCCTATCGGCATTGGTTCGCCGCTGACGGAGCCCCGGGATTTGTCGGTCATGACAGGCCCTGTGTAGCCACTGACATTCGGCATGAATATTGATAGGTATTCTACCATTCCCAGGAATCTTAGGACTCCTGTGTGGTCTACTGGCTCTCACCAGTTGTGGATTTTTTTCCATTTTATCTGCTTGAGCGTGGATGCCTTGTTTGTCTACATGGCTTCCTAGAATGTCTAGGATTGGAGCAAATGGCTGGAATTTTTTCCGGCTTATATAAAACTTCGCCCCCTTGAGGCAAGTGAACAACCACAATAATGCTTTATTGTGGTTCTCCACCGAGCTTGTGCTGATGAATATATTGTTGAACCAGACATGTAGGTGTCTGCCTACTTCTCCTCATAGTTCCCAGGTCAACGTGCGCTGGATAGTACAGGGAGCGTTGCAGTCTCCTTGCTGCATCGTGTTTGAGTTGTACATCCTGTGGGGCGTAGAGAATGTTGTCCTATGGATGTTGTCTGGATCCACACGTATTTGTTCATATGCATCCGACATATCGATCTTAGATCGGTATGTTGCTCTGGCAACTGATTCTTGGATCAGTCGCATGTCTGGCATTGGTGTGACATTGAGAATCGTGTTTGAATTACGATTCCTCACGTTGATTACCGTGCGCAAAGATCCATCTGCTTTGCAGATACACAGTAGCAGGCATGCTTGCTTGCTGCTCACAGGATACCACCATCCTGCTTTTACATAGCATTCTATTTTGGTCACTAGTGCTTCCTGTAGTGCTGCAGGACATCTCAGGGTGTTTTCCTGAAATTTCTTGTTCAGATCCTTTAATGGGATTCGATGGTTCACCTCCCTCAAGGGAGGCATTTCTAATGGCACTGGCACCATTACAGTTTCGAATTTCTCTCTCCACCACTCCCTGAGTATTTCGAACTTGGGGTTGTTCATGGAGAGACCTTCCAGATGTGGTACATCTGGAAGTTCTAGTCCTTCTGGACTAGGATTGGGCCAACCTTCAGGGTACTTTCTTTTGATTACCCTGAGGTGTGTTTCAATCTTGCCTCCCTGTCAGGGGGGCTTCTTTTTTTGGCTGTTCTTGAGCTCTTGCTCAAGTTTTCCATCCATGTGATCTCATCACACAGTCTTCACTGACTCCAAGGGTATCTATGTTACCCTTGTTCACCGTTCTCACTTTGTGGGACCAGAAGTCTAAACTTACCTGGTTTTTGTGTAACCAGGGGGCGCCGAATATGGTGTCATATCTATCGATGTTAATTACATCGAAGTAGTGTTTTTCTACATGGCCGTTGATCTCAATGTCCACATTTGTTCCAAACAGGATCTGTGATCTTGTTCCTTTTGTCCCCATTTGAAGGATGACTGGGTTCTCCAATTGGAGAATTGGGATATGGACCGTGCAGATGAAGTCCGGCAATATAGTGTCCATTTCGGCTCCACTGTCAAATAGCATGTAGACTTTTATGCCTGCTATTTTTATATGAGCCGTCAGCATTCTCTTTGTTGAGAGCGGTCTGTTTGTGGGGTATTTTCCCGCATCTTTTGGGGTGCGGAATTTTGCGTCAAACAAGGAGGTCTGGGTTTTGATGGACTTTTGGTCCTTCTTCCCTTTCTCCTTGTTTTCCTTGGGTACTTTGGTATATTTCCCCAAGGCATCTTTTCTTGGTGCTTCCACCAAGGCTTCGGTGACTTTCTCATCTGCCGTGTTTTCTAACTGGCGTGCTACAGCCAGTTTGATTCTATAATTTATGTCATCGTGATCAATGACTGACATTGGGCCATCCTTATGGTCCCAACGTTGACTTCCTCACCCTCTGAGTCGGGTGAGTATTGAGGTCCCTCATATGGGTCCTCTACTTCGAAGCTTGATGCTCTGGAGTTACCAGAGTTGTTCTCTGGTTTTTCGTCTGATGAGTCTTCCGACTCTTCTTCTGATGCATTCATGATCTCCATGGCAGCTATGTGCCTTGGTTTTTCATCGCTCATTGCATTATGTTTTGGGCAATCTTTTGTTTGCCCTATTTTGCCGCATTTGCCGCAAATTGGGACAGACTTTTGGACAGTTTTCCTCGAATTTTTCGAGGATGTATCCTCTTTCCATCTGGATTTCGGCTGTTCAGTCTTCTTTCCTGATGGGAGAGCTCTACTGCAGCTCGTGGTTGCTGTGGTGGTTGTTCGGGTATAATATCTCCTCATTTGAGGAGAAGTCCACTCTGATTCTGTCATGAGTGATCATTTCCCTCTTCCATTCAAGGGGAATGTAGTTTAGAAACCTGGCGTTGAAGGACGCTTGGTCTGGTGGTGTCACCATCTGGGACACTGCTTTAGACAGTTCTAAGTAGAACTGTTTTAGGCCTTTTTCTGCTTCGTATTTAACGTTGTGGTACTTCTTTGTCGTGTTCAACATGGCAGAGGCTTTAATGAAGGTTCTCATCAATATGTTGAGAACTTCGAGGAACATGCCCTCGTCTCCTCTGAGGAGAGTTTCATCTTGGAGTCTTATTCTGAGGTCGAACGTGGGTCCCCCTAATCCACGAATCAAGCAGTCCAGATGGACTCCATCGAATTGGGGACCTTTGCATCCTTGTGAGGCGAGGAATCCCAGTAGTTCTGTGAACCACTGCCAGAACGATTCCATGTCATTCTCCCCTGACCATTTCTTGTCAGGGAAAGCTGGCTGTTAGGTACCGGGTCAACAGCTCAGGGAACAAGGCCCCGGGGGGTTGGGCTTCAGCCTCAGCGACTCTGAAGGAGCGCTGTGCCCACCTACTGTCTCAGTGCCCACATTTCGGACTGGCTTGAGGCTGCCTTGTTAGGGGGACAAACCATGTCGATATTCAGACTAAAGTTATAATAATGTAATATACATATATATATAGTAAGAAACTGAATGGGTCAGGTGACAAAATGAAACAGAATAAGGGCTGGCATCTGGGTCAGAATGCATGGTCGTGACACCGGCCCATTTTTTAGAGCTTCAGGCTTCACTCCCTCTGGGTAGGGAGTGAGTATTCTCACTTCAGCCATTCTTATGGCCTTTTCGTACCATTTCTCCAGGTACTCCTCTTGCTCCCCTGCCTTCGCGGGGTCGCTATCCAATGGAGATCTCTCCTTTGGGGGGTTTTCACTGGGGGAATTTTCCTTGCAGTGTTTCTTTGGTTTCGGGCGAACTCGCCTGAAGTTGTATCTGGATTCTCTCATTGTTTTGAGAGTGTGTGGTTGTGTTACCTCTCTGTTTGAGAGGTTCGTCGAAGGTGGATGTTTGGCAGAACCTTTGGTACATGCCGATTCTCCTCTGTCAGGGGACGTCTCACAGGTCCCCGTGACCCCCCCCCCCATGGCCCACAACCTAAAGGGACACAGCCCTGTCCAGGGCACACTGCTGTGGGTAAGAAGGTGAGAAGGAAGCTAACTTCTCACCTTCCCACAGTGGCCCAATATAATCGAAAACTTCCGGAGATATCCGGAAGTCACATGAGGCCCGAGACCCGGGGCCCGGGGCATCCGGCCGCACGGAGCGTCCGGCACAGGGTGCGCGCGGGAGGTGCAACAGCCGGGTGTGCATGCGGATGCGGGTGCGAGTGCGGGTGCGGGCTAGGTCAGGGTGTATGCCCTGACATCCTCCTAATTTCTGAATGGTGCCTTCTTTTGGCATCGTCTTCTCCTATCCTTGGGAGAAGGATCTCCTTAGCATCTCTGTCGAGTTGCTGATGATACTCCAGTGTACTTTCACTGGTTGTTCTTTTCGTGAATTTTTCACGAGTTCTGGTTTTGTCCTGGCCCGTGGCCCAGGGGTATTTTTTTGTTTCCTCACTATTTTGTGAGAAGTTTATTTCCTTCAGCAAGTCTGTCTGCTTGCTGATTTTGTCAGTCAACGTGTCAATTGTGTTGGCCATTCTTTCTAGAGTTATCTCTAGATGAGCCGTGCTATTGTGGCTTGTTTCCTTGATCTTTTTTGGATCGAGTTTATCGTGTTTATTATGTGCGATTCCTGGTTTTCCAGGAGGAAGTTTGGCTGGGCGAGCAGTGACTCTCCCCAGTTGACATTGCCGCTTCTGGGGGTTCCAGAAGGGGTTCTTGGAGTAAAAACTCCACACTCGCTTTGTTTAGGCGAGGCCATTGTGGAGGGTGCTTCCCTTTCATAGAGGGGTCTGTTCGCTGGTTTTTCCTTACTTTTCCATAAGGCTTCCTCAGCGAACTCCCTCATTTCGGTTTGCCTCCTCTTCATTATCTCGGAGACCTCCTCTGAGGTTGGTGACCTTGCCTTGTCTGGCATGGCATGGGGTAGTGTAAACAGCGGAAGTTCTTTTGGAGCTTCCATGCTCTGGGAGATCCTGCTCTCAGGGCATTTTTTTGCGCCTTCTCAGGCTGGAAGCCTGAGAAGGAGTTGGTCTTCGTTTTCCATCCTCCATTTGGATGGAACCTGGAACAAGTCCAGTAGTTTTTCAGATAGCTGACGCGGAGGTTCTTCCCTATGTTTCCCTTTGTCTGCCTTTGGGGCTTGACTTGGGGACATGGGGGAGGACTCCAGGGGATAGTGGGGCCCTGGAGTTTCCTGTGACTCTATCCAATCAGCTTTTTGGGCTGATCGTTCAGTGCTTACGTGTTTGTCACACAAGTCAATCACCTCCTGAGGAGGTGAGAGATCTTCCCCAGCTTGGGTTAGATCGATGTGACATGGTATTGGGCCCTGCACTTACTCCACATAAGTTTCTAAAACCTTCAGGGACCAGCCCTGAGGTGGTTGCTTTTTCCAGATCGTGTTGATCCTCATTGTTGTCTGATGATGGCTGTTGATTTGAATCTCCCATGATGGGAGATTGCAGTTTCTTAATAAACTGCTCGTTTTTCTTTATCGTCACTGCAGACGTGACCTTGCCCTTGCAGGCATGTTTAGGCGCCATTGGCACTACCGAGTCAAATTGTTAAGATGTGATAGGTTTGGTGGGTTGTGTTGTAAAACACACCTCATACACTTAAAAAAGTGAGGTCTCAGTGGGTAGCTCAGCACACAGAGCCATAAGTGATACAAAGATGTGTATTTTACAGTGTGTGTAAGCAGTTAACCGGAAGTTACCGCTTACCCACGTGACTATATGTATCTTGTAATTACATATGGCTCAGGGTTTGGGGCTATTGCCCTGACACGCTTGGAGGCACAGTTGGTGTAGCCTCAAATATCTGTCAACTCAGCGACTCAGGGATCGTCTCTGGTGGAGATACATCGCATCTTTCAACATCTGGATCATCCAAGATTGTTGGGAGCATCGGTGTTTCGACAAATGAGTGATTCCACACATAAAGACTCGGCTCAGGCTCAATATTTGAAGCCAACACACTCTGGTCTGAACTATGCCTGGAAATCGATGGCATTTTGTCCATACTGGGCATCGTGTACTCTGGAGATATTGGACTTGAACACTCTATGGGGCAGGCACTGAACTCGCCACATTCCCAGTCGCTAAACTTGCAACTCATTGTGGGTTCACAGACTCGGAGCAACTTTGTGTGCGAAGCCATTGCTCTATGGCTGTCAATCTCTCGGATGATTGGAGCCATGCCACCACTGCCGGCATAAGGCAGGGAGGATCCATCTGACAACACGATTCTGTTGTTAACATCAGTCTTGAGGACACCACGCACCAAGAATTCCTTGGTCTCTGGACAATCTTGGAGTCTGTGGCCATAAGCGTCACACATGTAGCGTTCATCAATTTGCGCTGACAACTGGTTCACCAGGGACTTTGTAGGCACTTGGTTCTATACTGGCACTGGAATCTGGGCATCAGCGCATGACTGGGCATCACTCTTTGAGCTAGACTTTGTGTCTCTCAGCGCTGAACTTGCTGGTTCACTGGCAATCGACTTGGTTCTGGTCTCTTGCATGCGGCTGCGACTCATATTGTCGCCTTCTGAGTCTGGGCTCGGGTCAGCTATGGAGGAACTGTCCTCTGAGTCTGAATCGGGCATATCTGCATCGTCATATGTGTCTGATACGTCAGAACAATCATATATGTCAGGGCTAAGCAATGACTTGGCTACTCTGTGTCATATCCATCCACGGCCATCGTCTTCCACTACCTCCGATCCTTCTGGATTACCTCCGCTCCTTCTTCACTAACCTTGGAGCCCCTGTATTCCACAATCACCTCCGACTCCCTCGATGGTCACCACCCCCTCTTTTCAATATATTACCTATGCCTCCCTAAGTACAGAGCCCTGAAGGCTTCCGGACAGCTCTGACATCCGCTAGCGCACTCCCGCCCCCACTGGGCAATTCACTTGCTTGCCCTGCAAGTCTACCTTTGGGCCTATCCCTCCTTTCCATTTCTGGGGTATCACCTGCCATTCCGCTAACCCCGTAACCCGACTTGTCGGTAATATTCAATCAGCTAATGTTAGCTCTGCTCCGCTTGGCCCCACCATTCACGGGCCCGCCCTCGCTGTAACTATATATACTTAACTTGTACATAGGTTACACCCCAGTGATAAAATCGACTAGAGTTGATCCCCCTTTTCATTCTTGTTGCCAGTAAGTAAATTAGGGCATGGACATGTAACTTGGCACAGCACTCCTGGTCTGAGTCGCTGAGGCCGAAGCCCTCCACCATGGAGACAATTCCTTCATCTCGCTTCTGGTCTCTAACACTCTGACAACATTCTGCATCTCAGGTGGCTTGGTCAAGTCAGACCACAAGCGCTGCACCTGAAGCTCGCTCTTGAGCTTCTTCCTGAACTTCTTGGGCAGTTGTCATGGCCGTGCATTCCGGCCCATTAGCCACCTGTCCCGATGCCGCCCAAGCCTGTCCCGCTGCACGAGCGTGAGCCCCAACCCTCATCCCTACCCTCCTTGAGGACTCCCTGCTTACCCCCCTGCTTGCCCCTAGGCTCCCCTGCACTTGGCCGACTCCCCCACAGCCACACCGACCTCCCTACCCTGAGTCCACCTCTGGCACCACACCTAGCATGACTCTGCGACATCACCTACTCCACCCACTTGGCCCTCACTGGGCCGCTACCATTCCCATGCCCGACTCTGGCCAAACTCCGAGTCCGGCACCACTATGATACCATCACCGCTATTGTGGCCCTACACTCCTTCCTTTATTTATCTGTTATTGTTTGTTTTGACCCTCGGTCATTGCTGGCCGCTGTGCAGCCAACCCCACTCTTTGTTCCCTTTTGCTTCCAGACCCTTTGGCCTTTGGCCTGGGTCCGCTTCCACTCATTCTTTCACCCTATATATATCCTGTATGATACTTTATTGTACCTTAGCTCTAATATCGATTTGACCATGACCCTCTAAGTCCTGACCCCAGCAAGGCAACCCCAGTGAGTCTGAAATGAGGGCCAAGAGACAACTAGGGGGCACAGCACTCCTTTAGAGTCGCTGAGGCCAAATGCCCTACCCTCGGGCCTTGTTCATGGCATCACGGCCATCACAGCCTATAGTGGCCCACAACAGCGACATTCGGTGCCGACCCCAGACCAGTGTCTAACAGCAGTCCGGAATAAAAGTAGTCATCCCGGTCTATGGAACTCAACTGGTGGCGTGCTTCAAGTGATGTTGCAATAATCTGAACTTGCGATGGTATTTCTCAAGATGAGAAAGGCGCTTGATCTTGCGCTCTTTCTTGACGAATTTGCACATGTCTTTTGTGTGGTAAACGCAGTCCTCGGACTCGGAGGAGTAAAAACTGTGGAGCTCATCTTTGAGCAATGTCCAATCACGGTTTTCATAACCATCAAGCGTTCTGATGAACTCAGCCTCCCTGTTAGACACTGGTCCGGGGTCGGCACTGAAGGTCACCGTTGCGGGCTGCTATAGGCTGTGATGGCTGTGATGCCACGAACAAGGCCCGAGGGTAGGGCATTTGGCCTCAGCAACTCTAAAGGAGCGCTGTGCCCCCTAGCTGTCTCTTGGCCCTCATTTCAGACTTACTGGGGTTGCCTTGCTGGGGTCAGGACTTAAGGGGTCGTGGTCAAATCGATATTAGAGCTAAGGTACAATAAAGTATCATACAGGATATATATAGGGAGAAAGAATGAATGGAAGTGGACCCGGGCCGAAGGCCGAAGGGTCCGGAAGCAAACAGGAATAAGGAGCGGGGTTGGCCGCATAGCGGCCGGCAATGACTGAGGGTCAAAACAAACAATAACACATAAATAAAGGAAGGAGCGTAGGGCTGCGATAGTGGCGATGGTATCGTAGTGGCACTGGACTCGGAGTTGGGCCGGAGTCGGGTGCGGGAATGGTAGCGGCCCTGTAGGGGCCAAGTGGGTGGGGTAGAGGAGTTGCGCTGGGCACGGTGCCGGAGGCGGACTCGGGGTGGGAAGGTTGGTGTGGCTGTGGGGGAGTCGGCCAGGTGCAGGGGAGCCTAGGGGCAAGCGGGGGAGTGAGCAGGGAGGATAGGGCTGAGGTCGGGGCTCGTGCTCACGCTCGCATAGCGGGAATGGGCTCAGGTGGCATCAGGACGGGCGGCTAATGGGCCAGAATGCACAGCCGTGACACTCCCTCTTCTTGCAGTAGGAGGTGAGGTAGAGGCACTTCTGCTCATCTGTGAGCTGCAAAGTCTTGGCTAAAAGCCAAAATTCCCGTAAGAACTTGTCAATGTTCTTCCCCTTGAACTGGGGCGCTTCCCGGCTCCGAGGGCTTGGCATACATGGAACCTTGATGACCAATGCCATGTCTGGTAGCTGTCTGGCTTGTCAGGTGGCTGTCAATGTTGTCATGGGGACACAACAAGGAGGAAACTGTTGGAATAACCATCAGGGATGGAGTAACCTCCCTGGCATAATGGGCAAGTAGTGTATGGATGCATGCTAGAGGTCCTGGGTTCGATACCAGGCTTGTCCATTTTATGTCATTCGTCCAGTCACCCGGTTTACATTAGTTGAATTCATGACATAAGTCTATAGCGCTAGCTGTCATATCCGTACATACCCGATCCCGAACCGACTTCCGGACCCTCATCCTCATCTCCTCCAGAGCCCTACCCTATCTCTGTCCATTCCGATACTCACCTCAGACCGAACATCACACCTCTCACCACCCTCCTCCTCTTACTCCTCCTCTTACTCCTCACGACACCTCCACCCTTCCGTCACTCTCCTACCCTACTTCTGTCTGCTCTGATACTCACCTTTGGACCTGACACCATTCCTCTCCTCCACTCCTCTCCCCGCTCCTCTCTTCTCTCTCCTCCCTCTGACCCTCTTCCACAAAAACCTCCACCAAGTTATGACCTTCTGCCGCTGTCCTGTACCCTGTGCTTGGACACCGCTCATACCTTCGCTCTGAGATCCCATCATAGTTCCAACCTCGGACTTTGACTCCACCTCAGCTTAAGTCCATTGCATTGGTGACCTCATACTACATAAACACCATTGCCAACATTCCTCGGACTTTCAACCCCGCCTCCGTAACCTCTGTTAGCTCCGCAACCTCCGAGCTCCATGGATCATACTTGGCACTTTCACCATTTGTAATGTATCTTTCGTGCTTTCCCCTCATCCTTATTTGGACTGCTGCTTCTCTCCATTCTAGCCAGTTAGTCATCATCCCCACTTCACCTCAGCTTCCTGCCCCTCTGGGCTTCGCCCTCCCTATCTCCTTTCGGATGTACCACAGGTTCTGACCTATGACCCTTTGGTGCCGCTCTGCTTCTGTCATCCCTTTGTGTCAGGGGACGACTCCCGGGTCCCCATGACCCTCCCCTATTATTAGACACTGGTCCGGGGTCGGCACCGAGGGTCGCCGTTGCGGGCCACTATAGGCCACGATGGCCGTGATGCCGCAAACAAGGCCCGGGGGTAGGGCATTTGGCCTCAGCAACTCTAAAGGGAGTGCTGTGCCCCCTAGCTGTCTCTTGGCCCTCATTTCGGACTCACTGGGGTTGCCTTGTTGGGGTCAGGACTTAGGGGTCGTGGTCACATCGATATTAGAGCTGAGGTACTATAATGTAGTATACAGGATATATATATGAAGATAGAATGAATAGAAGTGGACCCGGGCCGAAGGCCGAAGGGTCCGGAAGCAAATAGGAACAAAGAGCGGGGTTGGCCGCACAGCGGCCGGCAATGACCGAGGGTCAAAACAAACAATAACAGATAAATAAACGAAGGGGTGTAGGGCCGCGATAGCAGCGATGGTATCGTAGCAGAGTAGGCGATGTCGCGGAGTCATGCTAGGTCGGTGCCAGAGGCGGACTCGGGGCAGGGAGGTCGGTGTGGGGGGAGTCGGCCAGGTGCAGGGGAGCCTAGGGGCAAGTGGGGAAGTGAGCAGGGAGTCCTCATGGAGGATAGGGCTGAGGTCGGGGCTCGCGCTCGCGCTCGCATAGCAGGAATGGGCTCGGGCAGCATCGGGATGGGTGGCTAACGGGCCGGGATGCATGGTCATGACACCTATGGTCCTGTGAGGCCCCGGCCCATGTCTATATTCCGCCCACAACATCAGTTGATGTTGTGTTGTGTAATAATTATGTCGCGACGCTAATTTAGCGTCGCGGAAGCTTCTCTATTTATTTGTGCCGAGAATGTATAAGATTGTATATAAACCCTTGGGGTAGCTGTAAAAGGCGGATTAGCCTTTACTTCTACCCCGTCAATATACAGCCAAATCAAGCGTATACTTAGACAGACTACTGAGGCCTGAGGCGAACGGGGGAACGGAACGTTACCGTCCCCAAACTAGTAAGATAACCTTTCAGGTCCACAGCCCTGAGGTGTAACCAGCCCTATCCAGGGCACAACCTACTGTGGGTAAGGAGATGAGAAGGAAGCTAACTTCTCATCTTCCCACAGTGGCCACAATATCAGCAAAACTTCCGGGGATACCCGGAAGTCACATGAAGGGGTAGGAACCGGGCCCGGAGCATGCGGCGCACAGAGCATGCACACATGCAGGAAGCGTGGCAGGTGGAAGCGGGTCCGGATGCGGGTCCGGGTCCGGGCTAGTCAGGGTGTGTGCCCTGACACTTTGTTCCCATTCGGACGCCTTTGTTCCATTTCGGACCCCCTTGATTTCCTTGTGCTATCGTCTCCCTATTATATACAGGTGCTTGTACATACTCGTTTTGGACCTTCAGTCTAAAATCAACCTGAAATGCCCCCTAGAGACTATTGCCTATGAAATTAAGGACCAAATGGACAAACAGCAATGGCACAGCGCTCCACATGAGTCACTGAGGCCAAGGTCCCTCCTTGCTAAGTCTCCGGTTCCCCTCCGGAATTGTCCGCCCTCACCCAGTTCTAACACTAGCAACATGAATTTCTTCAGAAACTCGGTGACACTCTGGTCAAAAATGCGTGAGTCTGGAATGGCAGGTTCTCGTTCTCTTGAGGCAACTGTGGCCAAACAAATGTCTTGGGTCACTGGTGAGGGACTCTCTGGTCACCTCTGGGTACTCTGCTGTCTCCTCACATAGGGCAGAACAGCACTTAATGTGAACTTGGGGAAAAACTCTGTAATAACACTTTTTTGCGGCAACTCAGGCCAAAACTTCTGGTAAGTATGTTTCAAACTAAATCGTGGGTTGTCTGTGCATCTTGTAACATTGGTAGAAATGTGTAAAACGTGTATAAAATGAAAGTATGATGGTGGCAAGCCAGGTAGGAAAGTGAGTGAGCATGCAACACTGGGCCCCTGTAAGGACCACCAGAAATGTAAGGGGGCAAGGGATCTACCACCCTAACAAGAAAGAGAGGGGGCCACAGAGTTGGGAATGCTCGGGGAGGTTCGGATGAAGAGGAAGGGGGGGGAGAAATGGTCTGGGTGCAATGTGATAAGAATGAAAAACTCGTAAAACGACGTCCCTGTAACGGAGGGCTTTGGCCTCAGCGACTAAACCAGGAGCGCTGTGCCTAGTAACACATCCGTGCCCTAATTTAATGACTGGCAAGGAAACTAGAAGAGGGGGAAACTCTAGTCAATTTTATCACTAAGGTGTAACCTATCTACAAGTTATATATATAGTCACAAGGGAGTCAAGAAGGTGGGGCCCATAAATGGCAAGGGCCGGGCCGGGCAGAGCTAACAGAGTTACAGGTTAGCTGTTAGAACTGGGCAAGGGTGGATGATTCCAGAGGGGAACCGGAGACTTAGCAAGGAGGGACCTTGGCCTCAGCAACTCATGTGGAGTACTGTGCCATTGCTGTTTGTCCATTTGGTCCTTAATTTCAGAGGCAGTGAGCAGGAAGTCTCTAGGGGGCATTTCTGGTCGATTTTAGACTGAGGGCCTAAAACGAGTATGTACAAGCACCTGTATATAGTGGAGAGACGAAAGCACAAGGAAATCAAAGGGGATCCAAATCGGAACAAAGGTGTCTGAATGGAGACAAAGGGATGACAGAAGTGGAGCGGTACCGAAGGTCATGGGTTAGACTCTGTGGTACATCTGAAAGGAGGTAGGGAGGGCAAAGCCCAAAGGGGCAGGAGGATGAGGTGAAGTGGGGTTGATGACTAACTGGCTAAAATGAAAGGAAGCAGTAGTCCAAATAGGGATGAGGGGAAGTGCAAAAGATACATTACAAGCAGCAAAAGTGCCGAGTATGGCCTGTGAAGCTCGGAGGTTGTGGAGCTAATGGAGGTTGTGGAGGTGGGGTTGAAAGTCCGAGGAATATTGGCAATGGACTTAAGCCGAGGTGGGGTCAAAGTCTGAGGTCAGGACCATGATGGAGTCTTGGAGCGAAGGTATGGGCAGTGTCCGAGTACAAGGTATGGGACAGTGGCAGAAGGTCATAACTTGGCAGAGGTTTGGCAGAAGAGGGTTGGAGGGAGGTGAGTGATGAGAGGAGTGGGGAGAGGAGTGGGAGGAGGAATGGTGTCAGGTCTGAAGGTGGATATCGGAGCAGACGGAGGTAGGTGTCATATCCATCCATGGCCATCACCCTCCACTACCTCCGGTCCTTCTGGATCACCTCCGGTCCTTCGTCACTAACCTCAGAGCCTCCAGATTCCGCAACTACCTCTGACTCCCCTGATGGTCACCACCCCCTCAATTCAATATATTACCTACGCCTCCCTAAGTACAGATTCCCGAAGGCCTCCAGACAGCTCCGATGTCCGCTAGCGCACTCCCGCCCCCACTGGGCAATTCACTTGCTTGCCCTGCAAGCCTACCTTCGGGCCTATCCCTCCTTTCTGTTTCTGGGTTATAGTCTGCCATTCCACTAACCCTGTAACCTGACTCATCGGTAATATTCAGTCAGCTAACAGGTAACTCCGTTAGCTCTGCTCCGCTTGGTCCTGCCATTCACGGGCCCGCCCTCTATGTAACTATATATACATAACTTGTAGATAGGTTACACCCTAGTGATAAAATCGACTAGAGTTATCCCCCCTTTTAGTTCTCACTGCCAGTAAGTAAATTAAATTAGGGCACAGACATGTAACTAGGCACAGTGCTCCTGGTCTGAGTCGCTGAGGCCGAAGCCCTCCACCATGGAGACATATCCTTTGTCTCGCATCTGGTCTCTAACAGTAGGGTAGGAGAGGGACAGAAGGGGAGGAGGTAACTGTCAGGGGACGGACCCTGGGTCCCCATGACCCCTCTCTACAGTCCACAGTCCAGCCTGTAAACACAGCCCATCTCAGGGCATGACTACTGTGGGTAAGAAAGTGAGAAGAAGGTTAACTTCTCACTTTCCCACAGTGGCCCAATATGGCAAAAACTTCCGGGGATACCCGGAAGTCACATGAAGGATAGGAACCGGGCCCGGAGCATGTGGCACATGGAGTGTGTGGGGCGGAAGCGCACATGCGTGTCCGGGTCCGGGTCCGGGCTAGTCAGGGTGTGTGCCCTGACAGTGATGTGAGGAGTGAGGAGGAGGTGTGATGTTTGGTCCGAAGGTGGATATCGGAGTGGATGGAGGTAGGGTAGGACTCCAGAGGTGGTGAAGTGGAGGGTCCGGGAGTCAGATCGGGATCAGGTATGTATGGATATGACATTAGCTGACTGAATATTACTGACAAGTTGGGTTATGGGTTTAGCGGGATGACGGGCTATAACCCAGAAGCAGAAAGGAGGGATCGGCCTGAAGGTAGACTTGCAGGGAAGGCAACTGAGTTGCCTGGTGGAAGTGGGGGTGTGCTGTGGATGTCAGAGCTGTCCGGAGACCTTCAGGGTTCCATACTTAGGGAGGTGTAGGTAATATATTGAAATGAGGGGGTGGTGACCATCGGGGGAGTTGGAGGGGATTGCGGGAACTGGAGGCTGATGGCTGTGGATGGATATGACAGTATCCCCTTCTTAGGCCTGAACCCATGAAGGCCCAGAATTAGTAAGGTGAAGGGAGCTGTACTTACAGAAAAAATGAAAGGTAGAAATGAGGAGTGAGGAGATGGGAGAAATGGGAGAGGGGTCGGGATTCCTAAGGAGCTTTGGGTCCAGGCTTGTCCAGGTACCGAGAGTGGAATGCCTCAATGAGGTTGGAGGTGTGATCGAGTTTGCCAGCAAGGAGCCATTGCATCTCCTCATCGGTCCCTTCATAACCTAACCACTTGACCAAGTAGAGCAGCTTATTGCATCTATGTTGGTCGATCTTGGAGTTGAAGATCTCCTCAATCTTGAACTCCATTTTGCCTTCGATTTCTATTGGAGGCAGAGGTGGTTGGTGGCAGTTTGGGATGACATGTGGGATGGAGGGTTCGATCTGCAAGACATGGAATACTGGGTGGATGGCTCACATGTTTTCCAGGAGGCAGAGAGTGAGGGAGTGGGTTCCAACATGGGCAATGATCTTGAAAGGGCCGAGATTTTTCTTGGAGAGCTTCTTGGAAGGACGGGTAGAGTGGAAGTACTTGGCCTTCACATAGACCAAAGTTCCTACCTCAAAAGCTGGGGCTGAGGAACTAAAGTGGTGGTGGGGAAGGAGGAGATGCCACTACGGGGCTGTAGATGGGGACTGCTATTGGTGCCGCTGACTGATGGACAACAGCACAATTAATGGGCACAAATAATGGGTGCAAGAATGGTGGTGGGGTGCAGGTGATAGAAGTGGTAAAAAGGATGGGGACTTTTCAGGGCCATGACAATCTCCTTCTGGATGATAACCGGAGGTGAAGTGGAGGTGGATGTCGAGGGCTTTACCAAGTGAATGGAAAAAATGAGAAACAAACTCCGGACCCCTGTTGGAGGTGATGTGGGAAGGAACTCCATGCTTGGAGAACACGTGGAGGAATAGCTTGGCCAGTTCCGGAGAGGTGATGGTATTGTGGGTAGGAATGAAGATGCACTGTTGGACAGGGAGTCCATGACAACCAAGATGGAAGTGAATCCGGAAGAGGAGGGAAGCTGTTCAATGAAATCCATGGAGATGGAGTTCCAAGGGTGATCGGGGATGGGGAGTTGCTTGAGTAAGCCATAAGGCTTGTGATGAGGGACTTTGGTGTGGGCACAAGAAGTACAAGAGGATATGTGGTTCTTGACGAAGGTGCAGATACCCGGCCAGGTATAATCACGATGGACTAGCTCCAGAGTCCGGTTTTGACCGAAGTGTCTGGAGAGCTGGTGGTCATGTTTGTCTCACAATATGTGGAGATGAAGATCATTAGAGTCCGGAACATAAATGTGGTTGTCCAGCCTTAACAGGCCTTCGGCATCAATGGACCAGTGGGAATTGGGGAGGTTGGGGGAGGTGAGATGAGATGAGATTGTGGTGTCAGAGGAGAGGGATGATAGGATGTCCCGATGGAGAGCCTCTGTGTCAATGAGTATGGCTGCCTGGATTACTGTGGCAGCTAGAAATGTGGCTCGTAAGGACACAGTGAGCTGCTCCGAAGTGAAGACTGGTCAGAAGTTCTGCAGATTGATGTGAGTGTAGTCCATATCCCCTTCTTTGGGATAGATGTTGTAGGAGGGCACAGCAAGTACCACACAAACAAGGCCAGAACCACGTTTTTCGAGGCTCCAACGAGCACCCTCAAGCCTCCGACACATTCACAATGCCCATGGGACATTTCCACATTTTTTCCTATTTTTTCCATGCTTTTTTTCTCACGACTCATATTGCCACTTCCCCAAATTTCACGGTTATCCACCATTTCCCCCATATCTCCACCAATTCTCCACCAATTCACACGATTTTGAGCTTGAAGGACAGCGACGGATCAGGAGAAGAGGATGGAATGATGGGACGGGAGTTAGGACGACGGATACGCGGTGGAGAAGTGAGATTGATGGTTGATATTGACCTTATGGGCCTCAATTATTGATTTTATTGTTACCTTGTGGACATTCTTTTTGCCTTATTGTTTCTTAGCTGAGTTCTCAACATTCTTCCTGTTTCCATTGCCACCAACCATCTTCTCCCTCCTTCCAACCCAACTCAGACTCTACCCCCAGGTCCCTACTCTCTTGCCTGGGCAGCCCTCTTTTGCCCGGTTACATTATTGGTGGTCCTTACAGGGGGCCGGGGTTGTCAGTTTCCTGTTTGGGGTCACTTATGCCAAGTTTACGCAAGTTTTCACTTTCCACTCATTTACGAATTGATTATTTGATTGTGGATATCGAGTATCTACATCATTTGTTGCAGAAAAGCACACCAAGAAGTACAAGTATGAGTTTAGGGATCCACAAGTTCACGGACGGACCCATACATTCCACACATTTTACCCAAGTTTCCCCATTTTCCCTGCGATTCCTCCTTCCTGCCAGTCTCAAGAGGCACAGAGGATCGCTCTTGTTCCACGAAAGCAGGTTCTGAGTAGCCCTTACACTCCAGAAATTCCCGTTGTCACCCACATGGCACCTAGTTTGATTCCAGAGATGGCCTCAGTCCCTGTCACTGCAGTGCCTGTGTTTGACGTTTATTACACACCAATGCCTAGCACCTGTAGCCCAAGAGCGCCCCGATTCAAGGGCAAATGGGTTGCTAAGTTCCTGTGCAAGTATGAGTTGCTGGCAGATGCTGCACTCCCCACAGATGCCGAGAAATGCAATTATTTGCCAGCTTATTGCTCCGATAGGGAAGCGAGGTTCATTTGCACCCTTCCTGACCTAGAGACCGGTGACTGGTCATCGCTCAAAGCAGAATTGCTGAGCTGTTATGGTGCCGATGTTGAAGCACCTGTGTATCGCTCCAGAGATCTCCACAAGTTTGTGGAGAAAGATTGCAAGATGACGACCCTAGACCATCTTGGACGGTATATGCACAAGTTCCTTACCATTTCCAAGTCCCTAGCAGCACAGAATTGCCTCAGCACTCTTGAGTGCGATGATTTGTTTTTCCGAGGCTTTCCAGCCAAGTTCAGATATGAGCTCGAGTTTGAGCTGCAAGTGCAAGGTCCGTGGCTCGATTTGACCCAGCCACCTGAAATGCACGATGTTGTCGCAGCGGCAAAGATCCTGCTCCAGGATGACTTGTTTTACGATGACTTGTTTTATGATCACAGTCTAGCTGACCATAGCAGCGATGGCGCTAGTTCCTGCCCATCGCCAGCTGAGACCCATAGCAGTGTGTATGCTCAGTCCCCAATGCAGTCCTCGGTTCAGAGTGACTTTGTGCTTGAGTACGATCCAAGTATGAGCTCCAGCATGTCAGAAGACCTGGAAATCCCAGAGACGGGTAGCCCAGCGTTAGATTCGAATGATCTACACCAGTCTGAAGCGTCTGAGATGTCCAGCGCTGCAGACGCTGAGCCAATAATCGCGTATGTGTCCGAATCCGAGTTTGACACTGAGAGTACACCTAGTACTAGTTCTTACGATGCATCCGAGAGTACATCCGATGTACCAGAGCACAATCTTAAAGAGTTAAGGCCTAGTGGCCCCTCTTACAGCTCAGAACCCGACGTCTCTGACGACAGAATGGTTGCTCATGTTCCAGAGCCAGTTGAGATCGAGTTTGCACGCACAGTTGAAGTCACAGAGCCCCAATTGTTGCAGGCAACAGCGTACTACCACCCGATTGAGCCAGCCGCTGATGATCCCGAGAGGTTCAGCGAGCCTTACTGTGATAACTCAGACATTCACAAGTCACCTTTAGAGTCAGAGCAGTCGCTTGTGTTCCAGAATGCGACCATGCGCCACACAACTCCAGAGTTTGAGCCAGAGTTCATATCAGAACTTGAGTCCAGCGAAGACATGTTGCCAGACGAAGGCCACATCCCATCATATGAGCCAGAGAGCACACCAGAAGCTGATTGCAGCCAGCGCTTTATGCTTCCAGAAATAAGCACCGGCATCACGGAGATGTCAGAGTTGTACCAGTTTGCCCTTGGGTTTGAGCCGGACGTGCCCAGAGCCGACCCAAGAGCACTGAGAGATATCCAGCACCGCAGTTTGTGCGACACCTCATGTCATTTTGAGTCCATGCAGAGCCATGAGTGATGAGCGCCCAGTGAGCAAGTGTGCCAAATTGACGGTACAGCTGTAGCTGCCATTGATCTCAAATCCCTGAGCATTCTAGCCAGCGTAGAAGCCAGATCGGTCAGAGGACCCATTATTGAGCCGCCCCCTGGGCTCAGAGTGACGCCCCAGCTAGTAATTGCCAGAACTCCAAGAACCGAGTTGGCTGAGTTCCATAGCGCCAGAGAGCTGCTTATTGTGCGCAATTGCGTTGACTTGTCCCAATCAGACAAAGGACAAGTCCAAGACTTGAGTGCTGCAACCAAGACCAAAGAAGGCAGCCGTGCGGAGTTGTCTGTTGAGTGTAGTGATTCCAGCTGCCAAGAGGCGAGCTCAGTGTTGATTCCCCAGTGCACAAGCGATCCGTTTGCGACATCTGATGTGATTCGAGATCAGATTGAGTCAATCGACTTAGCTGCTTCGACCCAAATGCCCAGTTGCGAAGCTAGAGATGTGGCTTCAGTCCATAGTGGGGATGAGTCTCATGCTCCTTGCAACAGACCCGCAGATTTGAGCAACCGTTATAATGTAACCAGGCAAAAGAGGGCTGCCCAGGGAAGAGAGTAGGGACCTGGGGGTAGAGTCTGAGTTGGGTCGGAAGGAGGGAGAAAGGATGGTGGCAACAGTGCCAATAGTGTGCCGTGGTCCAGGTGCTAGAAAACAATCAATAAAATCTCACTAATCAGTACTCACTCCTGGTCCTTCTTGGACAGTCGTCAGGAGTCAGAGATACTGTATAAACTCGTATGTCGCCCTCTGGCGTCACTAAACTTATCAAACAACTTGTTACTCGGTGGGGGAGTCCTCTGTACCATACATGAAAATATGCGCTATAAGTGAGGAATTGCAGGGCAAAGGGGAAGAATAGAAATACGCCTCCATGGCGACACAGAATAGCAAAGAAAGCGATGGAAAGGAAATACAAATAAAAGCAATGAAAACAATATCAGAAACAATAAAATGAATGATGGAAATAGTATCCCTCCTAATCGAGCGTTCAACAACCTTCTCCCGCCACCCGAATGGACTCTCCTCACTCGTAGCTTTCCAACAGTACTAATTTCATCCAAATCCATCCAGTGGTTCTTGAGATATGACTGGAATTGGGTGGCCGCTAGTGTCAGAACCGTGCGAATCTTCGCTGAGGGTAGCCATAGGCGACCGAGCGTTGCCCGCTAGTGGTAAAGGCGTCCTACACCCGACCGAGCTTTAGCGAGGGATAAACCCCACCGATCTCGAGGCCAAGGCTACTTAGGCGAGTGAGCCGGGATTTCGGCTTCAACGACTCTAGGAGGAGCATTGCGCCTCGTTCTCGACACGGTCCCGATACTTCAGAAGGTCAGAGGTCTCACGGGGGCAGAGGTAAGCTTTAGGGGGTAATTCTAGTTGATTTCGAACTACAGTACAAGCATTAGTTACAAGCCGTATATAAGCGCTAGGGAACTGAATAGGGAATAAGTCGCCAGATCTCGCGGAGATTGCAGGCGGAGAAAAGAAGCAGGGAAAACAAACAAAGAGCACGTGTTCAAGACAGCGAAGGTCAAGTGTGACCTTCGCCACGAGATAACAAGGTGCGGCGAAACATGGAACAATGGGTCGCAGCGCTCTGTGCCGCTAGGTCGTTCAACGACAAAGAGGAAAGGTGTTGTGGAGAGGTGGCAGGAAGTGGTTAGACAGCGACGGGTGGCAAGCGGAGTGTGCGGGGAGTGTTTGGGCATGGGAGAAGGTCAGGGAGGAGGTTGTCTGGCCCCGGGGAACGCCGGGTCGTGACAGCTAGATTGACAGGTGTTGTTAGAATGGGCAGATTCAGACGACTCCGGAATGGAATCGGAGACTTAGCATGGAAGGACCTTGGCCTCAGCGACTCAGGCGGAGCGCTGTGCCATTGCTGGTTGTCCTAGGGGTCCCTAATTTCGGATCTAGCAGAGGGAAAGTCTCTTGGGGGAATTCAAGTCGATTTCAGACTGAGGTTACAAGTTACTAGGTACATTGTATATAAGGAGGGGTCCGGAATCAAAAGGAACAAGGGTAGGACAAAAGGAGACAAAGGGAGATGGAAAGAGGAACAACACCGAGGGTCAAGTGTTTGACTCAATGGTGTTTCCCAAAGGAGGAATGAAGGGCCAAGGCCCAAGGAGGAAGGAAGGAGGTTGGGAGTGGGGAATGGCTAGCTGACTGAATAGAAAGGAAGCAGCAGCCCAAATAGGAATGAGGGAGAATAGCGGAATTGAAATGGACAATGCAATAGTTGCAAGGTCCGGAGTAAGTTTGGAAAGTCCGAACTCGGAGGTTAAACTCCGGAATATTGGCAAACATAATTAAATGGAATGAGCTAACCAATACAATGGGTATAAGTGGAGGTGGGGTCAAAGTCCGAGGTCGGAGCTAAGACCGGAGGTTCCGGAGACGGAGACGCAAACGGGATTCCAGAGCGGAGGTCCGGAGTCAGGAGCATAAGTTTTGCGTACTCGTCTGGAAGGTGTCGAGGTTGGGGTCGGACCCAGAATGTTCCGGAGTCGGACCGAAGGTGGTGTCCGAGCCGGAGGTGGGATAACCTCTTGGGAGTTGGCAAGGAGGAGGTGACGGAAGGGAAGTAGGACTCCGGAAGTCGGAGTTCGGAGTTCCGGGAGCCCGGAGCGGAGGTCAGGATTGTATGGATATGACACTCCCTCACTAACCTCGGAGCTCCCGTATTCCGCAATCCTCTCGGTACCCCTCAATGGTCACCACCTCCTCATTTCAATTTATTACCTACGCCTCCCTAAGTACAGAGCCCCGAAGACTTCCAGACAGCTCCGACGTCCGCTAGCGCACTCCCGCCTCCGCTGGGCAATACACTCACCTGCCCTGCAGAGCCCACCTTCGGGCCTATCCCTCCTTTCCGTTTCTGGGTTATCGCCTGCCTTTCTGCTAACCCCGTGACCTGACTCATTGGTAATATTCAGTCGGCTAATGTTTAAACCCCGTTAGCTCTGCTCCGTTCGGCTCCGCCAATTGCGGACCCGTTCGCTGTAACCATATATATATCCCACTTGTACATAGGTTACACCCCAGTAATAAAATCAACTAGAGTCACCCCCCCCCCCTTCGGTTCTGATTGCCAGTCAGTAAGTTAGGGCACGGATGTGTCACTAGGCACAGCGCTCTTGGCAGAAGTTGCTGAGGCCAAAGCCCTCCATCACGGAGACTCTCCCTCGTCTCGAATCCGGTCTCTGACAGGAGTGGCATTAGGTGTGTAGTGATACATATACATAGAGAAAAGGGAAGTTGACTGTGGAAGAGAAAGAAGAAAAGGGAAAGGAGGAATGGGGAGTGGTAGTGGGGGGAGCAGAGTAGGGCAGGGCAGCATGGGATGCAGCACGGGGTCAGGTGGGGTATGCCCTGACACCCTGCCAGCATTCTGACCTTACCTCCAGTTCCTGAGCCCTTGACACTCCCAGCATTCAGTCCCTCCAGTTCCTATGCCTGCCTTGTCTCCATCCAAACCACACTCATTGCTTCCCACTATGTGGTCACAGCCATGCACCGCTTCCACACCCTCTGCCCACTTCTGTGCCCTCTGCCCATCTCTGCACCCTCTGCCCACTTCTGGTTGCCCTTGACACCTCTGGTCAGGTCAACACTCCCACTCCCCTCAGGACCTCTGCTGGTCATCATGCTGTCCTTGTGACAGTACTGATGGATCCACCTCTGCTTTGCGGACTTGTGTCGGCACCGCACCAACTCCACTTATTTGCAGACTTGTATCGGCGCCGCATGCTGACCTCCGCTTTTCTCCTCTGGCCATTGTTGTCACTCAGCAGCATACCATTCATTCCTTGCCAAGTGCCTAGATTGTTCATCTATTCATTTGCTTAACTTGCCGATATTGGCACTTGATCCATGTGCTGATGCACTTCTTATTCATTCACTTAACCTGTCAATATTAGCACTTGATTTTGCATTAGTTCATTTCTTGCCTCCCATTTCCCAGGCACTTGTCTTTATTCAGTTTGACAATCCCCGCTTATTTCTGTGCCAGACTGCACCGGACTGACTGGCCCTTCTATATTTCCCCTTGCCTATTTATATCTTGTAAATACTTTCGGGGACTTCAGTCTGAAATCAACTAGAGTGCCCCTCTGTCTGGTCTGAGTCCCCACCTCTGCAAAGGGGGCTTCCCCCCCTCCGAGTCTGTCCTTGCTGAGCTTGCCCTCCTCCACCAGGCCCATGCTGCCCGCAAGTTTTGCTTGAAGTTCATTGTAAGTGCCAATCTGTAAATAAGGGATCTCCCCCAGATGTCAAGCTCAGGGCACAGCGCTCCCCTTGAGTTGCTGAGGCCATGATCCCATTCTGCTAACTCTGAACAGTGCTTCCAGATGCGCCACTTATTTTCGCCTGCACATCTGTGCATGTGCACTCCAACAGACCTCTGCCAAAACCTCCAACCCCAACTCAGACAGAATCCCATCCATCTTCTGGCAATGGCGAGCAGTTCCTTATTGTGAATGTAGTTGAGCTCCAGTGCTGAAAGGGTTCTTGAGTGGAAAGCGATGGGGTGAATCTCTCCATCATCACAACAGATGGAAAGGATTCCAGAGATCATGTAATTGGAGGCACTGGTTTCTATGATGAGAGGGGCGTTGGGTACCCAATGTGTCAGGATGGGGGCTTGTCAGGGACAGCTCTGAAAGCGGTGAAGTCCCAGTGCAGGGGACTTGATGGGATGAGTAGTGGCTATGCATAGCAGTGGTCCCATCGTGGGGTGAGCATCCCTGACCACTTAGTCTGAAGTGGGAAAGTGAGAAGAAGGCTGCTTCTTCTGTTCCCACCCCAGGTGCTGTTATATACATGTGGCTAGGGTCATGTGAAAGGGGCCATGTCATCTCCCCACACAGCTGCACCGCTCCAGGTGTCTCCACAGGAGATCCTGAGGGTGGTCACTGTGTGGGCAGGAGGTACTCTCCAAAAGTGTAATCCTGCATCATGAAATCATGAGGAGTCATGACCTGTCATGAAATTTCATGTGCTGACAAGGTTCATGACCGCTGGTGACACAATATGACATGATGCCTCATGGAGGTTCATGAGTGGTCATGATGTTCATGAACCTTCATGACCTTTCATGACAGGTCATGAAGGTTCATGGAGTGTCATGGAGTGTCATATGTTTATTTTGACCTTTCCCCATCATGTAAAATGCTATAATGTCCCATGATGCATCATGGACATTCATAATGCTCCATGAACATGTATGATGAGTCAATGCATGAGATGTCACAAGCACTTATGAACTGTCATGTGACAGACCTTATTTGTGACAGCACTGACTGATCAACCTCCAACTCATGGACTTGTGTTGGCACTGCACTGAACTCTGCGTTTCCTCCAGCCACCTTTGCTGCTTGGTGTCAGAAACAGTGCTTGAGGGTATTCATGGGAAGTGGAGCAGAGTATGGCGGTGTGAGTGATCACTTAGCTGATAGGTTACTCCATTGCAAAGCGTCAGGGGGTTGGGATGTTGGTTTCAACAACTCAGTGGGAGTGTTGTGCCACACGCTCTAGGCTATCCTGTATTTCAGGTGTAGCAGAGGGAACCTGGTGGCGATGTAGGCTCAAGTGAAGACAAAGTCAGAGGTGAACTATGGACAAGAGGACTTGGGGGGTATTCTAGTTGACATTCAAACTGGGGTACATAGTGTCAGGGCACACCCGCCTAACCTGACCCGGTACCCCACCAGTCCACCCTTCCTTACCCCCTCCCCCTTTCACTTCTTCCCCCTCATCCTCCCCTCCTCAGTTTCTCCTTATCTTACTTCCCCTTTATTCTCTCTTTATTCTACATGGACGACTTTCCCTGTATCAATGTACAACTGACCCATCTGCAGCACGCCCACCATGTACCTGGCCCGGGCACCTCGGGCGACTTCCCGCTATGCCCAGCACGCGCGCCTGCACCGGATACCCTCGGGATCTCCCACGGAGACACCCGGGTGGTTACGGCTGTGTGCGAGGGTGACGTGGCATCCGTCATGTGATCCAAGCCGCATGTATATAAACGAACCTGAAGTGGGAACCGAAGAAGTAGCCTTCTTCTCAACTTTCCACTTCAGGTAAGTAGTACAATATTTCTCCTTTAATAATAATAACAACTTTCCACTTCAGTCTAAGTGGCCAGGGACTACTGTCCCACATCGGGCCTGTCAGTACGCACGCCCGATCCGCCCCCCGCCAGGCTCTCGGTCCCGGACGCTATACCCGGACCCCCTCGACCCCGGACGAGTCCCTGACACATAGGTAGTATACTATCTACAACTTTGCATAAATACGAAAGGGAGAACAGAAGAGGGGCTGGTCAGTCTGGTGCCTGAATGGGAGGCAGAGTGGTGAACATGACAAACTAAATGAGGGGTGAGAACCAGGGAGACAGAAAGTGAGAGAATGAATGAGAGGTGGAATGAACAATTAAACAAAGAGGCAAAGTAGGGAGGCAACTGACAACCTGGGTGCCAATATAGTAGCAGATCAAGTGTCAATATTTTACTTATCCATTCTTCACCTGGGTTCTTGTCTTTGATTCAATTTAACAATCCCCACTCATTTCTGCACTGTGTCATGACCATGCATTCTGACCCAGTTGCCAGCCCTTATTCTGTTTCCTTTTGTTTCATTTTGTCACCTGACCCCTTCAGTTTCTTACTATATATATATGTATATTACATTATTATAACTTTAGTCTGAATATCGACTAGGTTTTGTCCCCCCTAACAAGGCAGCCTCAAGCCACTTCGAAATGTGGGCAATGAGACAGTAGGTGGGCACAGCGCTCTCTTGGAGTCGCTGAGGCCGAAGCCCAACCCCGGAGCCTTGTCCCCGCCAGTCGTCCCCGTTTGCTGACCCGTACCTAACACACTGGACCAACTGGCCCTTCCCATGATTTCTCTCCCTTATTTATACCTTGTAAATACTTTCAGGGACCTTATGTTAGAGACCAGAAGCGAGACAAAGGAGTTGTCTCCATGGCAGAGGGCTTCAGCCTCAGCAACTCAGACCAGGAGTGCTGTGCCAAGTTACATGTCCGTGCCCTAATTTACTTACTGGCAACAAGAACTAAAAGGGGGATCAACTCTAGTCGATTTTATCACTGGGGTGTAACCTATGTACAAGTTAAGTATATATAGTTACAGCGAGGGCGGGCCCGTGAATGGCGGGGCCGAGCGGAGCGGAGCTAACGGAGTTAAACATTAGCTGATTGAATATTACTGACAAGTCGGGTTACAGGGTTAGCAGAATGGCAGGTGATAACCCAGAAATGGAAAGGAGGGATAGGCCCGAAGGTAGACTTGCAGGGCAAGCAAGTGAATTGCCCAGCAGGGGCGGGAGTGTGCTAGCGGATGTCAGAGCTGTCCGGAAGCCTTCGGGGCTCCATACTTAGGGAGGCATAGGTAATATATTGAAAAGAGGGGGTGGTGACCATCAAGGGAGTCAGAGGTGATTGCGGAATATGGGGGCTCTGAGGTTAGTGAAGAAGGAGTGGAGGTAATCTGGAAGGATTGGAGGTAGTGGAAGATGATGGCCATGGATGGATATGACACCTTAGTCTGAAATCAACTAGAGCAACCCCCCTCTTGTGTGATGCTTTCATACCACTTCAACTTAAGGGTAACATGTAATTAACAATTATGGCCCCAATTGTCATTGTTGTACCAAGAATCCTAATTTATGATCAATCACAATGATTCTTGGGAAGACTCATAGTGATTCATGAAGGTCCATGAGGGTCCATGATCCTTTATGAAGGCTCATGACACTTCATAGATAGGCATGTAACCACTCAAAACCTGCCTGGAACCACTTAAGTCATGAGCAATCATGACCCCCCATGCAGGTTCATGACATCTCATGAAATTCCATGATGGTTTGTCATGAACTGGCATGACTGTGTATGACACTTCATGAAGTTTGGTGACCATTCATGAAATGTCATGACTTCCATGATGGTTCATGAACTGCCATTACACTTTTTGCAAGTTACTGGTGGGCAGGGATGCATGTGGCAGGTGCAGCAATGGAGGCAGTGGCCTTAGGGTGTGGTGGTACATAGAGAAAGAGGAAATCGACCATAGAATAGGAATAGAGAGAAAGGAGAAGGAAAGAGGAAAAAAGGGATAGGGGGAGTGGGGAGCGATGGTGGGGGAAGCGGAGTAGGGCAGTGCAGTGGAGGCTGCCGTGCGGGGGCAGGCAGGGTATGCCCTGACAAGGGGCTGGTCCATTTATGGTCCAGCTTCTTGGTTGGGTGGTTGGTTGTGTAATTCTGGGTGCTGAGCCAGACTCGGTCACCTTCTTGGTATGTAGGGGCTGCCTCACGGTTCCAATCATAGTAGCAGGCCATCTTGTCTGCCACATGCTCTAGCGCCACTTTTGCCTCTTCCTGCATCTTCATCATCCTCGATGAGAAGGCATCAGTGGCTTCTATCTCAGACGTTGTAATGGGTCTATCGCCTAGACTCGAGACAGAGAGAAGGGGGAGGGTGGTAGTGTGCGCGGGTGTGGTTCGTGGGGCCGGGTTTTGGTCCGTGGGTGCTACCGAGTCTGCAAAAACCTCAAACAAACACTCACCTACATCTCTCTTGGATGTCAAGGCTGAGTATTATGATGAGAGGGGTCTTAGACGTGAGCAACAATCTCAAGGGGGGCGTTAGGGTCATGGATGGTGTCTTTGCCACTTGGATGCAACTTCTGCTTTGTCCCTTCACGGGTCTATTCAATACTAACTTGTTATGTACAAGCTGTTATCTAGTTTATATATGTTGGAAATGGAATGAATGGACTGGGGGAATGTAAACAGGCCGTTAGGCAACCGTAAATGATGAATATCCAATTGGGAACAAAGAAGCAATAAAAGAAATATGAATGAATGGGGAATATATGACAACGGGTCCGAAATGGGAATTGTGAAGGTTAACTCCGCAACACTTCGCCGCAGCGCCCGCCTATCCTCCCGTCAGCAACCTCCTCGTCTCCAGCTTTCCAACGAGCCCTTATTCATCCCATTTGGTGCAGTGGTTCTTGAGATGTGGAGAGGGGGTGAAATTGGCGGCGTGGTTGGGCGTGGGAATTTTGCTTGGGGTTGTCGGGAATGATGGGGAAAATAAGGAAAAATAAGGAATGAGTGTATGGAGTGTTGGATAGTGATAGAATGAGCATCGGGAGCGTCAGCGGGTATGTAGTGGGTGTTTGTGGCCAAATTCCGCAGAATCCGACTTTTTGCGGTACATGGAGTTGTCCCCACAACACCATACACCCCGAGTGAGATCTGACTTTGATGCGAGCCCAGGAATACTCGGTCAATCTCAACTCTCTCCACCAATTTCTGCACGAGGAAATGAACCATGCACAGCAGCACTATCAAGGCCCTGCAGATGCTCGACAACTCCCTGCTCCCCTGTTCGACATTGGCAGCTCCGCATTCATGAAGGCCAAGTACTTCCGCACCACTAGGCCTTCGGCAAAGCTCGCCGATAAGAACCTTGGGCTGTTCGAGATCATTGCACAGCCAGGTTCTCACTCCCGTACTGTCCCATTACAACCGTAGGTTCATTCCCACGGGTTTCGGGGATTGCTGGCTCCTTCTTGCATAGTTCATCCCTCAGTGTGACATGTGCCATACATCACGTGAGAATATTGAACTGAATAAAAACTGAATTGATTTGCTGTTTCCGGCAACTCCCGGATGCCGTGGGAATTAGTTGTCAATACATTCATCTGTTCAAAGTCTCGTTGTGACATGTGACAAAACCTACTTTAGTTCAGTTCACAATTTGCGTGTGACATGTGACTGAACCAACGGTCGTAATGGGACAGTACCCTCTGCCTCCCCAACACCATGAAGGCTGTGCACCCAGTCTTTCATGTCTCCCAGCTTGAGCCCACTGTCCCCAACTCCATCCTGAACCGCATGCAGCCACCACCGCCGCCAATCGAAATCGATGGTGAACTCGAGTATGAGATCACCAAGATCCTTGACTCTAAAATCAATCGCCAGTGAAGCTGCAAGCTGTTGTATCTCGTACGTTGGGACGGTTACGAAGGGACAACAGAAGCGACTGAGTGGCTCCCTGCAACTGAACTTAGTCACGCTTCAGACCTCATTGCAGACTTTCACTCATGATACCCAGATAAGCCGGGACCAACACGCACCTAAGACACGGGATGGAATGGATGGATTGCGTTAAGGATCATGTAAGAACAAAGTGGAGTAGGAGTCGGACATGGATGTCACGGGCCGATCAACTCTAGACCCTGTCACACTCACCTCCCTCTCCCCCACTTCCCTCGCCTCATGCCTCGCCCTCACCTCACGCCTCTCCATCAACCACCTCTCTTCAGTGTCACAAACGTGTTCCAACAGTCGTCCCGCCATGGTGGTTAGACCAGAGATTGCTTGATGGATGTTGCAAAGCACATCATAGATCCTGTCCTTGTCGTTGACCACCTCATCTTCCTCCGTTTCCACATCGTCCACATCCATCGTTGACCCCTCTCCTTTCGGCACTTTGATATGAGGTCGCTTCGTAGCTTGAGGCATCCCCGCTCCGCATACGCACTTCTGCCTGGACTTCTGACATGCAGTGCAGACACCATGATCGCTGTTGCCTTTAACACACTCCACGCCACTCTTCATGCAACGTTCGCAGGGGGGCAGTCCTTCCCCCACCACTGATGTAGCAGCAGGACGCTTTGATCAGGACGATCAGTAAAGGTTCCTGGCAAAGATCACACTGATCGGGGTACTCACCTTGTGTCACGACCCAGCAATTCCCACGGTCAGGTGATCACTCCCAACACCTTCTCCCTCCTCTGCTTCAACCCCGTCAACTCCGCTACCTGCCTGATGCCGCCTGAACAAGCCCATCACCCTTCTCCGCCACTGCTACCTGTTTCCACAGCCCATTGTGGGCCTATGAGTCATTCCTTATCACGCTTGTTTTTCTTGACGGCTGTGCACAGCCGTCCTTCTCCCACACCCTTTGTTTGTTTTCGTTCCTTCTTAAGCCTGCCTGCAATCTCCATGAGATCTGGCGACTTATTTCTATTCATTCCGTTACACATAAATACCGGTTGTATACTACCTCATACTTCAGTTCGAAAATCAACTAGGGTTACCCCCTGCACTCTCTGTCTGACTCAGTCACACCCTCTGCCCTCTGAAATATCGGGGCTGCATCAAGTATGAGGCGCAACGCTGTAACAGGGAAATCCATCCCAATGTCACACAGGCTCACAGGGGGGACAGTAGTCTCCTGGCCTCACTGACTGTCACTAAAAGAGGTCCTTGTAGTACGGTGCTGTTGGTGTAGTTGTGGCTGTGCAGTCACGGGACTACCCCAACTACACTTGCCACTGTATGTACATGAAAAGAATGAAAGTGCACTGATTTGTAGTGCAAGGGTTTATCCCTGCAACAACGCTCATGAACGAGTCGTTGAAGCCGAAACCCTGTTTCGCTGCGATTGTCATCCCCGCCCTTAACGGGCTGTTATGCCGAAGCAGCAGACCTTAACAGTCGCCAATGGTGAGTCACGGTAACGTTTTCCCATGCCCTGACACCTTGCCTGCGACCACATCTGATGCCTTCGATCGCCTCTCCTCCTCAGCGGTGAGGCATGCAGCCTCAGCTTGAGCCCTGGCTGCCTCCTCCTGTTGTTGGGCCTCACGACGCACAATCTCAGCCCTGCAACGCCGCAACCTCTCCGCTTGCTTCTGTTCCATCAGCTCTACATCGTCATCGGACTGATCAACGATGTCCTCCTTGCTCCATGACCTTATATCTGCTGGATTTTTCTTGGGAGCCATGAGGATGGAAGATCAGATTGTTGTGGTGGTAAGTTCAATCACCACACTGGCAGAACCAAAGTTTCAGGCTCAGCCGAACCAATTCCCACACCAGTTCCTTGGGACTTCAAGGGTTCAGTCCTAAGAGGGGGATACTGTCACAACCCGGCGTTCCCCGGAGTCAGACAACCTCCTCCCCGACCTTTTCCCATGCCCAAACACTCCCCACTGTCAGGGGATGGACCCCGGGTCCCCATGACCCCTCTCTATGGCCCACAGGCTAACCTGTAACAGCAGCCCATCTCAGGGCATAACACTACTGTGGGTAAGAAAGTGAGAAGAAGGTTAACTTCTCACTTTCCCACAGTGGCCCCAATATGGCGAAAACTTCCGGGGATACCCGGAAGTCACATGAGGTGGGATCCGGGGTCGGATCATGCGGCGCACGGAGTGTGCGGCGTGGGAAGTGCGCGGGAAGTGGAGCGGGTCCGGATGCGGGTCCGGGTCCGGGCTAAGTCAGGGTATGTGCCCTGACACCCACACACTCCGCTCGCTGCCCGTCACCGTCCAACCACTCCCTGCCACGTCTCAACATCTCCTTCCCCAATTGTCATTAAACAACTCAGTAGTGCAGAGCGCTGCGACCCCTTGTTCCACGTTTCACCACACCTGGTTATCTCGTGGCGAAGGTCACATTGACTTTCGCTGTCTTAACCACGTGCCTCTTTGTTTGTTTTCCTTCTTCTTTCTTCTGCCCGCAATCTCCATGAGATCTGGCAACTTACTTTCTATTCAGTTCCCTAGCACTTATATACAGCCTGTAACTATTGCTTATACAGTAGTTCGAAATCAACTAGAAATTCCCCCCTAAGCTTACCTCTGTTCCCCGTAAGACCTCCACCTCCTGAAGTACCGGGACCGCATCGAGAACGAGGCGCAATGCTCCTCCCTGAGTTGTTGAAGCCGAAATCCCGGCCCACTCGCCTAAGTAACCTCGGCCTCGAGATCAGTGAGGTTGATCCTCACTAAAGCTCGGTTGTGAGTAGGACACCTGTATCGTTAGTGGCCAATGTTCGGTCACTGACGGCTATTATTGGCGAAGCTTAGCACGGTTCTGACAGGCTTCTTGATCACCCCCTTGTCTACTTGATAAAGAAGTCGACTTCACGATTATTTGTGATGGACTTCAACTGTTTCCTCCTCTTCCTGTGTGCCTGTCTTCATGCGCGTTTTGTTTCTTATGCTCTCCAGCCACTGTGCCACCTCAACCTCACATCCACAAAGAGAATCGAGAGCTCAAGCATCTGCTCAGCAGGGTGTTGTTTGGCCCCCCTCTGTCAGGGCACACCCACCTGACCCCGTGCCGCACCCTGCGCCATACTGCACTACTCCGCTTCCCCTGCTATCACTCTCCATCCCTCCTTTCTGTCAGGGACGCGTCCGGGGTCGAGAGGGCCCGGGGGTAATGCCCGGCACTGAGGCCGTCGCGAGGTGTGGAGCGGGCGTGCGTACTGGCGGGCCTGATCCGGGACAGTGGTCCCTGGCCACTCAGACTGAAGTGGAGAATGTGTTATTATTATTAAAGAGGAAAACTATACTACTTACCTGAAGTGGAGAATGTGAGAAGAAGGTTACTTCTTCGGTTCCCACTTCAGGTACATTTATGTACATGCGGCTTGAGTCACATGACAGGTGCCACGTCATCCTCGGAGGCAGCCGCAGGCATCCGGGTGTCCCTGTGGGGGATCCCGAGAGCGTCCGCTACATGCGCGCGTGCTGGGCACAGCGGGAAGCCGTCCGGGGTGTGTGGGCCGGACGGGTCAATAGTACATCGATACAAGGGAAGGTGGTCCATGTAGATAGAAAGAAATAAACAGGAAGAGGAGGATGAGAAGAATGAAATAAAGAAAGGGGAAAGAAAAGGGAAAAGAGGGGGGAGGAGAGGGAGGAAGGAGGGGGGAGGGGGATAGACAGCGGGGAGTGGGTGTGGTGTGGCCGGGTGGGCCCGGGTGGGCCCGGGTCAGGCGGGTGTGCCCTGACACTTTCCCATTTTCCCCCTTTCTCTCTATTTCTATTCTACAGTCGATTTCCCTTTCTCCATGTACCACTACATACCTAACCCCACCCCCCTGATCGCCACACGCGCCGCGCACACTCCCACCTACTGAGCAGCCACCTCCGGGATCTCCCACAGAGATACCCAGGGAGGTGCGGCTGTGCGCGGAGATGACGTGGCTTCCTCCACGTGACCCTAGCCGCATGTATATAATAGTGCCTGGGGTGGGAACAGAAGAAGCAGCCTTCTTCTCAACTTCCCACTTCAGACTAAGTGGTCAGGGACGCTCACCCCACGACGGGATCGCTGCTATGCATAGCCGGTATTCATCCCACCGAGTCCCGCATGCCGGGACCTCACCACTCTCGGAGCTGTCCCTGACACCCTCTGGGCTCGGCCCTGACCAGGGCCCATGCATAGTTACCTGCAAAGGTTGGGGTTCTCACATGGAACTGCTTATTCCTTCTCGCATCTGATCTGGGCTGCACTCACCATTAATCACAGAGAAGAAAAATTTGTCACCAGAGTCAGGCAACATTGAGGACACTATCCACCGGGTGCTCTTACCGAAGATGGGCCTGGCGAGAATTATCCTGAACACTGGGTCAAGAGCCTTCCCCCACACCAAGTATCTGGCCAAGATCCCACCAGGTTCCCATTTCCTTGCCTCCATCGCCTTCCTGACTCCCTTTCATACCAGGAAACAATTGAAATGCACAAAAGCAGCCAGAATTTGAGAGCTGAACACGCGAGTCCAACCTGCTGATGTGCTCGGACCATCTCAGAAGACATGTGGGAGTTGGAATTCTCTGCCGCTTGTAGGTTTGCGTCCCTGTTGTTTTACTCTCAATTTCTTCTGCATTCTTACCAGGATATGCGGTCCGTGCTGTCTTTCTTCATCAGGATTGAACCATATCAAATTGACGCTCATATTCAACCCCCACTCGCCTCTTGCTTACTGCTCAAATCAAGCTCGATTTCTCATTCACAATCACTGCTGTTTCTTGTAATGTAACCTGGTAGAAGCAATGTCTTTTTACTGTATATTACCATACTAATAGCCATAAATAACCATGGATTGTAAGGTATTTTATCATTGACAATCATCATAAATTACAAGACCGGTGAGGTAAAATACCAAATACGACCATTGTAAAGTGACCGTTTACCATCATTGAGATGGTAGAAAACTGTGAAAAAGTAGGTCTTTTACCCTCATTAGTATGGTAATGGGGACTCGGTAATGTCGGAAAAAGTTCAAATCCGCACCAATACATTGCAATGTGATGCAATGACCAAAACGGGTATGGGGCAATGCAACGGTTGCATCAAACACTTAAACGTTGCAACGGCAGAGGCCGGGGCCCAATACATTGCAACGTGACCCACAGCATTGCAATACATTGGTTCCATTGCAACACGGCCTATTGGGTTAAATACATTACAACACTAGGGGTTGTATTGCGGTAAAAAGTAATTTATTATATCGCATTGTTGTACTTGGGACTTGAACACCGGACCTTGGAGTTACCATGGGAGCGTTAGGCCGACATACAATGTATTACACAATATACTATGACTACAAGAATACATACATTACCGCTTGGCCAGCGAGCCCTTACTGATTCAGGGTCAACCTTAGGTTTCTTATATACAGCTAGAGACATCGGAGAGACTCCAAACCAGGCTCATAGAGTGAATCCGCTGTTCTACTTTCAGCATTATCCTCCTCCATTCCTGTTTCGCCTTTCATTGTGTTTACTGGGTCGCTTCCTTATCAGAGAGTGTCACTGTTCTCACGTTATCTCATTCCTGTTTTCCCTCCATCTGTCGAAATTGTATCCAGTGCAACTACTGGACTTATCCGGAGCTCCAATTCAAATGGCTTCAAATCCAGGTCACGTGGCAAGGACATAAAATCATGGACAAGCCTGGTATCGAACCCAGGACCTCTAGCGTGCATCCATACACTACTCGCCCTTGAGCCATGCCGGTATAGGCTGTTAAACTCTATACTATTGGGAACATATTATATTCTCCAACACCATCTCCCCACTTGCCTCAACCACAAAACCCGATCAATCCTTTGTGCAACTTAGTATCACACTTGCACAATCTGTAATTGTGCCTATCCCTTCACCACCATCCAACAATCAACATCTTATCGATCAACCCATGCAACGCACCCCCACCCTGCACGACCTAGATCTCGCCCAAAATCCGTACCTGCTCACTTGCAGGCGAGGTGGATCAGAGCGCCAGGCGACTTCAACGCCACGGAGAGGGGTTGTTCAGTGGTATTAGGTGCATAACATTCAGTATGTTGTGAAATGGCTCACCTGGGTATGACATGGGGATGTTGGGTGTCATATTGCAGGTGTTGCCTTGACATTGCTGTACATTGTGCTGACCAATGTTGAATCCCCACCGCTGTCTCATCACTCCCCACTCCATACCCACTGTATCATAATGCCCCGGCCTTCCTGGAACCAACCCAACCAGCATGGGCACCTTCCAACTACCACTGCAACACCACCCACACCCACCAAATCACGGCCATTGCCATCACCTCCGGGGTCTTCAACTATTGCACACCATCACCATCGGCAATTTGGTGTCGGGCCGAACTGTTGCAAACTCCCCCTGTCCGGCATCCTACCTCATATCTGCAAGCCATTTTCCTCCCACCACTTCCATCAAGTTGATTGGGCTTGTGTGACGTTTAGGTTGGGTGGGGCATCTTCAGTGCCATTTGTCGCACATTCCATTTCCCATTGCTGCATCCATCGGCACTGTACCACATATTACTATTTCACTCAATGTACGGTAGTATTAGATGTGAGCAATCTAATTTTGGCTATCTATCCACCCATAAAACAACCACAGCACTGTTGTACAATCTGATACTGTGCTGATGGACCGATTGTGTGTACACACGTGGGAATATTACCGGTTATATTCATACACACCGATTACCTGTGCCCTGTGATATTCTTGCATATTCTATGATCATGTGATCCTATCGGTGTATTGTTTGGTTTCCTAAATACCGTGCTCTTCATGTATATAGCTGAGACTTGCTGGGGATGTTCCTTTCCCCCAGCCTTAATCACAACTAGGTTCATTAGCACAAGCACTACTGCTATGTCTGCCTCACTAAGCTCTACTGCCTTCCAATCCCGTGGCTTCCAGGCACCATCTAGTTCTACACCAGTGCAACCACCTACTGTGTCTGATCTGCCCATCAACACTGATGTGCATGGTGAAGCTGATGACAGTGAAGTTGCTGGAGACACCAACAACAATGGCACTGATAGTGATGACCCTACCCCTGGTGATGCCTCTACTGTCAAAAGCATTGAGACTTCGATCACAAAATATGCAGCCCTTTATGCCATTTTCCATTCTCCTTTTTTATCGAAAGTTTCCCTTCTGGTGGAACTCAGCAGTGATTTCCACTCATGGGCACCAACAGAAATGTTTTCATCTGTTGAAAATTTCAATCAATTCTGTGTCCACAAAATTCTCACAATGAAATATCCTATCTTAACAAATGAGCTCCGCACTCATTCTGGAGCTATGCCTTGGTCAGCAAAGGTATGTACTCATGTGCTAGTGATTCTCCTTGTGGCTTTCACTAATTAGGCATGTCTGGTACAACTAGTTTGTTTCAGCTGTTGGGGCACAAAGGCGGCAAATGATGAGCTGCTTGTGGCAATCAAGTTTTCAACTGTTTGGCATGGACCTAAGCATACCAGTGCTGAAGTTGGGTCATGGCCCAACTGTGGAACAACTTCAAGAATATTTGGGAGTAATCCCTGATTCTACCAACCCCTTCGACCACTTGCCTTTGTTCTTGTTCCCAGACAATGACTGATCTCATCATCAACATGTGTTTCGCTCACAGGTCCTTGCAGCTGTAAGTATTTCACTTGTGGGCTATACATATTATTCTACTCACAGTGCTACAACAAGGGGATAATTGTCATTATTTTTGGTCCTTCTGCACTCAATGGCCCTGTTTCTTCCATCCCCTTTCCAGGATCCCCTGAGCTTGAGAATTGGGAGCCTGCAGAATTATATGCATCACAAAGGGCACTAGGGAGCATGTATGAGGTAACTGAAATAACCCCTGGCACTTTGGCCATTGTTTCAATGCTGGTATGCCATAAGTAGAATTCTGCTTGAGAATCTTGTGCTGACCAATTATATCTAAACAACAGGTTTATTTCATTTTGTCTGGTGACACTGAGATGGTTTCTGGTTCTGGCAAGCCCAGTGCCACCAACTATGTTGATATCCTTCTCAACTTCTATCATTTTATCCTTACCCTACTTCACCAAGAGAAAACGACCACAGTCCAACCAATGCATAAGACCATGGATTGGTACAAGCATTTCTTGTTTGGTCCTCCTGCAGGAGCAGGAGATGCACATGCATCAGGACGAGCTGGAAGTCTTTCTTTGGGCCTGAGTGCTCTTCTTGAAGAAATGGAGCTTAGTGGCAGTAATGTGAGTCTTCCATCAGATTTGCAGGAATTGATGCAGGCTAGAGTTCCACACTGTGTGAGTACTAAAAATTTACCATAGGAAGCAGATCCAGTGTCACTCAATGTTAATGTTTCCTCTGAAATGTCTCATGTGTTCAGCCAATTTTCCCTTATATATTTTGGTACTGACAATTTTGCTGAAGGTCCAGAACCAGATGTACAGACTGAAGTGGTGGCTACCCCAGTCAGCCTGGATGAGGGGAGGGAGACAAGGTATGGGCACAGAGGCCGGGCCCACACAGGTGACACTTCTGGGAATGACAGTTCTCGAGAAGTTAGTCGTGGAAGGAGAGGCCAGAGAGGTGGAGCCCAGGGTAGCAGCAGTCACAGAGGTCGTGGAAGTCATGGAGGCAACAGCACTACACATGGTGATGAATAGGTACTGTCAATGTACAACTCAAATTCTTTGTCTGCATGTAATGTTAGTCTCTATGTGTAACATCTTGTCAGGGACAGCTCTGAAAGCGGCAAAGTCCTGGTGCTGGGGACTTGGTGGGACGAGAAATGGCTGTGCATAGTGGTGGTCCTGTTGTGGGGTGAGTGTCCCTGACCACTTAGTCTGAAGTGTGAAAGTGAGAAGAAGCCTATTTCCTCTTCCTATATATATCCTGTATGATACATTATAGTACTTTAGCTCTAATATCGATTTGACCATGACCCCCAAGTCCTGACCCCAGCAAGGCAACCCCAGTGAGTCTGAAATGAGGGCCAAGAGACAGCTAGGGGGCACAGCACTCCTTTAGAGTCGCTGAGGCCAAATGCCCTACCCTTGGGCCTTGTTCATGGCATCATGGCCATCGCGGCCTATAGCAGCCTGCAATGGTGACCTTCGGTGCCAACCCTGGACCAGCATCTAACACTAAGGTACAATGGTTTCTAAACTACAGGTATATATAGAGGACTTTACACAAAGTCCAAAAGGTACTGAAAGGTTCTGAAAGGTGCCAAGGGATAACCTGAACAGGGAACCCAGGTGTCAGGTCAAGGAGGGCAGAGAAGAAGGCCAAGGAATGAATGGGAACAAGAAATGGGTAACTGTCAGGGCTCGGTCTTCGATCAGGGACAGCCTGACCTCAGGCCTAGGTGTGTGCGATGTTCCGGGTGGTTGGGCGCTAGACCCTGTCCTCAGCTCCTCAAACTCACTGAAGGGACTAAGCAGGGATTGAGTTGTCATGTATTACAGAGGGTAACTACAACTTGCCTAAGCGGGGATTGAGTTGAGAAGAAGGGTAAGTTTCCCTATTCCCTGCTTGGCTACTATAAAAAGGAAGTGTACTGTACAGTTCATAACGTGACTCCAGGTAGAAGCCGAGCATGTTCCCGCGACTCGGAAAAGGTGTCACGTGGGTTAAGGCGAGTTGCTCGCCTTGACCCACGTGATTTTTCCTGCGGGCTCACATGCGGGCTGAAGTTGTGAGAGATATGTAGGGATGGGGAGGTCTGGGAAGTGGGGGAAGTCTGGGAAGGTGGTTCTGGGGCATGGTTGGGTGCCCTGACAGCAGGGTCAGGGGCCGATCCCTGACATCACCCCCCCTCTATGCCACTTCGCCTCGAAGTGGCTGTGGTCCATGGTTGGGGGGTTTCCTTTGTCCTCCTTGGTCTGGGGGCTTCCGGGTGGGCCTGGTGGAATTCTTTCAGGAGGTCTGGGGAGTTCTCCAGGTTCTCTCTGGGGAGCCATTCATTTTCTGAGTTTGGCCAGCCAGAGAATTTGACGAAGTACCAGAGCCATCCATACCGGTACCTGGAATCCAGGATTTTCTCCACTTCATACTCCTCTTCTCCATTCACGATGTCCGGGCCAGGGAGCGGGTCTGCATGGTGTTCAGAGATTCTGTCTGGGGCGTAGGGGCGGGTGTTTGAGACCGAGACTACCAGGTGAATTCCTCTTTGATGGGCTGTAAGCTGTAGCTTTACTGCTGCTGGGGATACCACCTTGACGATCTGGAAGGGGCCGATCCATCTGTGGTCAAGCTTCTTGGTTGGTCGGTCTGTCGTGTAGTTTTGAGTGTTGAGCCAGACTTTGTCCCCAACTTGGTAGACTGGTGCTGCCTTCCAGTTCCTGTCATAGTACCGTGCCATCTCTTCTGCTGCGTGCTCTAGTGCTGCCTTTGCCTCCTCTTGCATCTTCATCATCCGAGAGGCAAAGTCATTAGCCCCTTCAACTTCAGACATGCGGGTCGGTTCGGTCCCCATGCGTGGGTGTTGCCCGGAGTCAAGCTCGAAGGGGGTGCGTGTCAGGGCACACCCGCCTGACCTGGGTCCACCCGGACCCACCCGACCACACCACACCTGCTCCCCGCTGTCCAACCCTCTCCCTCCTCCTTCCTCTGTCTCTCCTCCCCTTTCCTTTCTCTCTTTCTTCCCCTTTCTTTATCCCATTCCTCTCATCTTCCTTTTCTTGTTTATTTCCTTCTATCTACACGGACCACCTTCCTTTGTATCAATGTACTATTGACCCGTCCGGCCCACACACCCCGGACGGCTCCCCGCTGTGCCCAGCACGCGCTGTAGGAGAAATCATATTCAAAGAATAAAACAATGATCTATCAGAATAGTCAACGAACAGGTGACAAGTTCAGACGTTTAACAGATCTCATGATCTTTATGAGACTGGACAGACATTAGAAGATCATTATAAAATATCTACACCCATGTAGTATGAGATTTAATCTACTACAATCATGCCTAGAACTTGACATAGGTGTAATATTCAAAGAATATATCCCTACAACAAGAAAATAGCACATAGACGGCAGAATAAGAAGGAACATTGGGAAAGGAATGTAAATATCTCGGGAACCAGTAAACTTTTGACTGTAATCTTTTTACCATCTGGAAGGACTGTTTCTTAACTTTATCCACGGTTTTGTTTCATTCTAAAAGCTTCAAAACTGACGGAGATATCGCTCAAACGGCGAAACACCTTATAATTCATATATATTTATTTGCTAATTCTTACAAAAGGTAATGTGACTCAAGGGAAATATATTGGCGCCCGGAAGTCTGGCGGACCGAATACCATATGATAGAGTATTCCCCGGCGCGGGCGGACAGTTTTTGATCGCATCAGAAGAGGAGAAAATGCTAAAAAACCGGATCTTGTATATTTTCCCATGATTCATCAAAACTTTTTGATTTTAAGCCCAAATAAATCGGAACAAAGGAATGATTGATGATCTGGATCTCGGATCATAAGCATGAAGTGATTCAGAAGTCCGCGGATCAGTTAATTAATTGGGAAGGCTCTAGAACATTAGTAATGATGTGGCTTCACAAAAAGGGGTCAATTAGAGAACAGTCTAGAAAGTTCCTTTATAGCCGAGTCATTTCTAAAGATAACCGTTCGTAATTAAGGCGGTGTAGAGCATAGCTTCAGCGCTACAAGATCCCGCTGAGATCGGCCCAAAAGACAAAGAAATGAATTACTTATTGCTGAGTCATGTCCTAAGTCCATTATTAAGCTTACACAGCCCAAGCCCCTATATCATTCTAGAACTATCTATAATACAAATGTAGCACATGTAACTAGTGCGAGGCGTGGGAGTAGAGAGGCCTCTGAAAAGCATAAAAGGCCACCGCTTCTGCCCCCTCTCAAACCTCAGGTAGAAATAAAAGTTTAATTCTCCTCACCAGTGGTTGGTTCGTTTGCTCCAAAAGATAAAAGCAAATATTAGTTGTTAGCTAATATAAAACTAACACGTCACTCTAAGCGTGAGTTAGGGTCAGTTAGACACAGCTGAACAAAAGTGTCATAGTGAGAATTAGTGAGAATTTGGTGGAGGGACTTCTTAATTGAATAATCTCTCAGTAATATTTGGTTATCACACCACAGGAGAAAAGTGAGCGATCCTGAACCTGCTAGATAACTAGCACGCACTCTAAGCGATAGAAAGAGCAGTTTGGTCACTCCTGTATTGAGTAACATTTATTGTGGAATTATTTTATTAGTAGTTTTCCTTCAGTAAATTATCAGGAAAATCACATCCTACTGAAAAGTGGTATATCTAGGTGTAATATTGACTAGAAATCATAGTAAAGTCAATATAGAATTTTATCCATAGACGATCTATACGTCAGGTGAGATTGTTGGGGGGTGTTTATTGTTGTTTAGACAGTGAACAATTATATATTTGGCAACCAAAACACGGTCAGTACGCAAATCAGCACAAACTCTAATATCGTTATTGGACGTAGGAAACTGGTTACATAAGGTGATCCAGCTCCACTCCTTCAGCGCGCATGCAGCGGACGCTCTCGGGATCCCCCGCGGGGACACCCAGATGCCTGCGGCTGCCTCCGAGGGTGACGTGGCACTCGTCATGTGACTCAAGCCGCATGTACATAAATGTACCTGAAGTGGGAACCGAAGAAGTAACCTTCTTCTCACATTCTCCACTTCAGGTAAGTAGTATAGTTTTCCCTTTTAATAACAATAACACATTCTCCACTTCAGTCTAAGTGGCCAGGGACTGCTGTCCCTCCCCGGACCCGCCAGCACGCACACCCGGTTTGCACCCCGTGAGGGCCCTTCTGCCGGGCGATACATCCGGACCCCCTCTACCCCGGACGCGTCCCTGACAGTGCGGTGGGTGGAAGAGTGGATGCGGTTGTTATAGGCGAACTCGGCAAGCGGCAGCCAGTCAGCCCAGTTGTCTTGCCTGTGGTTGACGAACACCCGGAGGTAGGTTTCTATTTCCTGGTTGACACGCTCCGTCTGGCCATCAGTCTGTGGGTGGTAGGCTGTTGAAGGGGCGAGCTTGATCCCTAAGAGGTCTGCTAGCTCCCTGGAGAAGCGGGAGACAAATGCACTGCCTCGGTCGCTGAGCACTTCCTCTGGGAGGCCATGATGCCTCCAGATGTGTTCGAGGAAGAGCCGGGCCACGCCTGCTGAGTCTACCGTAGTGACTGTGGGGATTGCGTGAATGCGCTTTGAAAGTCGGTCTACCACTACCAGGATTGCGTTGTACCCCTTGGAGTCTGGGAGTTCTCCAATGGTGTCTACTGAAATCACCTGCCACCTGCGGGTAGGGACCTTGTTTGGGATGAGCTTCCCGACTTTCCGAGATGGGAATGTCTTCACTCTGTTGCAGGTGTCGCACCCTGAGATGTACTGTGCAACATACTGTGCCATCTGGGGCCACCAGTAGTTTCGGGAGACGAGCTCCACAGTCTTCCACCGCCCAGGGTGGCCTGTTGCCACCGAGTCATGGTGGAGTTGTACCAGGTCATGGCGGAGCTGTGGGTCTTTCGGGACATACACCCGGCCCCGGTGGAGGATCAGTTCCCCTTCCTTCTCCCATTCATCCGAGTGTAGGGTCCCCCTTTCCAGCTCTCTCATTGCCTTTACCACTCCCTTGTCATGCTCCTTCCCCCTGCGTATCCTGTCCAGGATGTCTGCCTCTTCTCCCTCCACTGTGACCCCCTCCATAGCTCTGACTTCAAACCAGCCTGGGTGTAGGAGGGTCATGTCCGTGTTGTCGTCCTTCCCTTTCGGGTGGTCTGGCCGACATGAGAGGGCATTGGGCTTCCCCATGAGTTTCCCTGGTTTATGGACTAGCAGGAAGTGGAAGCGGGAGAGGTAGAGGGACCACCGTGCCTGACGCCGGTTTAGCCTCTGGGCTGAGCGGAAGTAGGAGAGGTTTCTGTGGTTGGTGTATATGTCGAACCTCTCAGGGGTGCCTTCAAGGAAATGGCGCCACTCTTCCAGGGCTCGGACTATGGCAAGCATCTCCTTGTCATAGATTTTGTAGTTCCTCTCTGCATCTGAGAAGCCCTTTGACATGAACGCCACCGGGTGGAATTCCCCATCTGTCTGGAGCTGGGAGAGTACCGCCCCTGTTGCGAAGTTGGAGGCATCACACTCCAGTCGGAACTGACCTGAGTCCGATGGGAAGGTGAGGACCGGTGCTGAGGTGACAGCCTCCTTCAGCCCATCAAATGCTTCCTGTTCCTTTCTCCCCCAGGTCCACTGCTTCGACTTCCGGGTGAGTGTGTGAAGGGGCCGGGCCTTCTCGGAGAAGTCCTGGATGAAGCGGCGGTAGAAGTTGACAAACCCCAGGAAAGACTGGACCTCTTTGACCTTCGTGGGTGCTGGCCAGTCAGTCACTCCCTGAACCTTCACTGGGTCCATGGCAACGTGGTTCTCTGAGATGACAAGGCCCAGGTAGTTGATCTTCTGCTGCTCAAACTTGCATTTCTCCGGTTTGAGGAACAGCTTCCGGCCCCTCAGTGTGGATAGGACCTCCCGGACGACCTTCCGGTGCTCCTCCAGGGTGGGTGTGAACACCAGGATGTCGTCCATGTAGCAGATGACGACCCCTCGGTCTATGAAATCCCTGAGGATGTCATTCATCATGGTCTGGAAGGTGGCCGGGGAGTTGCACAGTCCGAAGAACATCACCATTGGCTCAAACAACCCTCGGTTGGTTGCAAAGGCTGCCTTCCACTCGTCTCCCTCCTTGATGCGGACGTTGTTGAACCCCCACCGGAGGTCGAGGGCTGAGAACCACTTGGCATCCCAGAGGCGGGTGAGGATGTCGGAAACTAGGGGGAGGGGGTAGGAGTTCTTGACGGTGATCTCATTCAGCTTTCGATAGTCCTGGACCAGCCTTAAGGAGCTGTCCTTCTTCTTCACGAAGAACACTGGGGCCCCCATGGGGGATTTGGATGGGCGGATCCGCCCATTTGCCAAGTTCTCCCTGAGGAAGTCATCGAGCTCTCCTTGTTCTGCAGGGGACAGTGGGAAGGTCTTTCCTCGTGGCAGCTTAGCCTCAGGGATGAGGTCAATGGCGTGGTCCCAAGGTTTCCGGAGTGGTAGTTGGTCAAAGGCCTCTTTCAAGAAGACGTCCCTGAAGTCTCGGTAGCACTCAGGCACCATCTCCTCGAGAGGCTTTTCCCCTGGGGTGGGGTCCTGCACTCTTTGGGCCATCCGCTGCGATGGGGTGGTGGTCGCCCTCAGGTCGTGTCCCCATCCTGGGGGAATCATGGCTGCGTACAGTCCATCCCCGGGTTCTACTGTGAGGTCAGGCTCCTTCGGAGCTATTGGCGCCACCCTGAGCGTTTGGCAGGCAGGTGGGCAGCGGGACATGATGACCTTTTGTCGGGCCCAGTCCACTTCCGGGTTGTGGTGTGTCAACCACGAGTGACCAATAATGACTGACTGGCACCCCAAGTTGGTCACTGCAAAGCGAGCTCGCTCCGTGTGTTGACCAAACGTAAGGAGTGCATCCACCTCCTCCGTGATGGATCCATTCTCATTTGGGGTGCCATCCACATTGTGGACCGGGATTGGTTGGGGTAGGGGGGTAGTCTCCAGGCCATGCTTCCGGACGAATTCACGACTGACAAACATCCCTGTGGCCCCTGAGTCTAGGAGGGCGGAGGTGGTCACTGAGGCGAGAGAGGTGGTTGCAGTCAGCTTCACCAGAAGGTTGAGGGAGCGAGGAGGGCGTTTGGATAGTATGTAGATCGCAGGTGGGGGAACAGCAACCTCAGCCAAGGCGCATTGTGGGTTCTCTCTGCGGGGTTTTGTGGGTGTGGCTCTTTTTTTCTTAGCGATCACTCGGTGTAACTTAGGTTGTGCTGTAGTCCTGGAATTGCCATGGTATCTACATGCAGGTACAGTGATGCTGGGGGACGACCGGGGCACATCCCTCACCGGTCGTCCTCCTGAAAATCCTCAGCAGGTCTCTCCTCCCCCGCTTCCTCCTCTGCACGGTCCAGCTCCTGGGTGAGGGGGCGGTCCTTTAGCAGGTCTGCGATCGCCCGGAGGTCTTCCGGGGCCAGGCGGGTCATCTCCCTAGGGGCCTCCCCTTGTAATGTGGCCTGGGCCTGATAGGGTCTCGGCCTCAGGCAGTCTCGGGCTATGTGCCCTAGCCGATTGCAGTTATAGCAGGGTCCAATGCGCCTCTGCTCGGTCCTGGGGGGTGGATGCGGTCCAGGTCCATGGGTTGGGGGCCGACTTTCGGGGCTGGGGCTGAGGGTGTGGGTGCAGCGGGAGGGGGAACGGGCCCGGGAGGAGGTCGGGAGTGAAATGGGGATGGCTTGACAGCCAGGGGGCGGGCTTGAGCTTGGGTGGCTTGGAATCGTCGCCACTGATTGTCAAGGAGGGAGGCTTCACGCTTCCATTCTGCCCATGTCGTGGGCATGGGCCGGAGGCGATAGATGTTTTCGCAAAGGCGTGGGTGAAGGGCGTGCTCAAATCGGTCCACAAGAGCAACATCTCCCATTCGTGACACTGGGCCATGCAGCTCAAACTGCTGGATCAGTTTGTCTACCGACTCATCCCCTTGTCAGAGTGAGGCAAGCTTTTGATGGGCTGTGGCTTGTCGGTTTGGGTCTGCAAACATAGAATCGAGTTCCGCCGCAAAGTCATCAAAGGAAATGGCTGGGGCTCCTGGGGCAAGGAGGGTGTTGATGCGTTGGGTGGCCCACGGTCCGGCAGTCCCTCCTTTCATGTATGACAGGACAAACAGGACTTGGCTGTGTTCGTCCGGAAACTCGGCATGGCGCATGCTCATGTAGAGTCCACACTCTGCCTTGAAGCGGTCTAGGTCATCTTGTGACCCAGAGAAGGGGGTAGGGGTGGCTACTTTGGGTGGCTTATGAGCCGGAGTGGGTGTAGGGGCCGGGGCTGGGGCCGTGGGTCTGGTCTGGGTGGCCAGTTGGGCCTGGAGATCTTGGAGCTGGCAGGTCAGCTCCGCTATCTGATCTTCCAGCGACATCGGGGGGGATAGAAGTAGGTTGAACCCTTCTTCTGCTGTCAGGGCTCGGTCCTCGATCAGGGACAGCCCGACCTCAGGCCTAGGTGTGTGCGATGTTCCGGGTGGTTGGGCGCTAGACCCTGTCCTCAGCTCCTCAAACTCACTGAAGGGACTAAGCGGGGATTGAGTTGTCATGTATTACAGAGGGTAACTACAACTTGCCTAAGCGGGGATTGAGTTGAGAAGAAGGGTAAGTTTCCCTATTCCCCGCTTGGCTACTATAAAAAGGAAGTGTACTGTACAGTTCATAATGTGACTCCGGGTAGAAGCCGAGCATGTTCCCGCGACTCGGAAAAGGTGTCACGTGGGTTAAGGCGAGTTGCTCACCTTGACCCACGTGATTTTTCCCACGGGCTCACATGCGGGCTGAAGTTGTGAGAGATATGTAGGGATGGGGAGGTCTGGGAAGTGGGGGAAGTCTGGGAAGGTGGTTCTGGGGTGTGGTTGGGTGCCCTGACAGCGGGGTCAGGGGCCGATCCCTGACAGTAACCAAGGTTAGCCAACTGAATTGAAAGAAGACATCAGTCATGAGAGAAACAGAAGATGACTAATCAAGAAGTGAAGGGTAGAGTCGCTGGGGATGCAGATACATAGCTCTGAAACTGGAGTTACACATCCAAGGAATATTGGGTGACTCCAATAAATGAAATGGATAGAAGGTTCTGGCTCAGGTCCGAGCATCTGGGGTGGAGATGGCTAAGGGTGCCAGTGTCAAGGACTAGTCCAGAGCAGGGGCAGTGGAAGTGGAAGTGGAGTGAAACAGTGGAGGGAACTGGGACAGGGTATAGTAATGTTGAAGGGAGTGGTGTGTCAGGGGATGAACCCCAGGTCCCCATGACCCCTCTCTATGGCCCACAGCCTAACCTGTAAACACAGCCCATCTCAGGGCATAACTATACTGTGGGTAGGAAAGTGAGAAGAAGGTTAACTTCTCACTTTCCCACAGTGGCCCCAATATGGCGAAAACTTCTGGGGATACCCGGAAGTCACATGAGGGCAGGATCTGGGGCCAGATCATGTGGTGCACAGAGCATGCAGTGTGTCATATCCATACATACCCGATCCCAATCCAACTTCCGGACCCTCTCCACCACCTCCAGAGTCCTACCTTACCCCTGTCCGCTCCAATACCTGCCTTCAGACATGATGCCACTCCTCTCCTCACCTTCCATCCCTCTCCTACCTTACCCCCGTCCACTCTGATATCCACCTTTGGACCTGACATCACTCCTCTTACTCCTCTCCTCCACCCCTCTTCTGCCAACCTCCGCCAAAGTTACGACCTTCCACCACAGTCCCGTACCCTGTACTTGGACACCACTCATACCTTTGCTCTGAGATCTTGTCATGGTTCCGACCTCAGACTTTGACTCCACCTCAGCTTAAGTCCATTGTATTGGTGACCTCACTTCATGTAAACTCCATTGCCAATATTTCTCAGACTTCCAACTTGGACTCCATAACCTCTGTAAGCTCCGCTACCTCCGAGTTTTACAGAATGCCCTCAGCACTCTCACCGCTTGTACTGTATCCTTTGCACTTTCCCCTCATCCCTATTTGGACTACTGCTTCCTTCCATTTTAGCCAGTTAGTCATCAATCCCACTTCACCTCATCCTCCTGCCCCTCTGGGCTTCGCCCTCCCTACCTCCTTTCGGATGTACCACAGAGTCTAACCCATGACCTTTAGTACTGCTCTGCTTCCATCATCCCCTTGTCTCCATTTCCGGGTCCGACCCCAACCTCGACACCTTCCAGATGAGTACGCAACACCTATGCTCCCGACTCCAGACCTCCACTCCGGAATCCCGTTTGCATCTCTGTCTCCGGAACCTCCAGTCTTAGCTCCAACCTCAGACTTTGACTCCACCTCCGCTTATACCCATTGTATTGGTTAGCTCATTCCATTTAATTGCCTTTGCCAATATTCCGGAGTTTAACTTCCGAGTTCAGACTTTCCGGACTTACTTCGGACCTTGCAACTATTGCATTGCTCCATTCAATTCCGCTATTCTCCCTCATTCCTATTTGGGCTGTTGCTTCCTTTCTATTCAGTCAGTCAGCCATTCCCCACTCCCATCCTCCTTCCTTCCTCCTTGGGCCTTGGCCCTTCACTCTGTCAGGGGACGACTCCCGGGTCCCCATGACCCTCCCCTATGGCCCACAGCCTCAGGTCTGGCCAGCCCTATCCAGGGCACAATCCTACTGTGGGTAAGGAGATGAGAAGGAAGCTAACTTCTCATCTTCCCACAGTGGCCACAATATCAGCAAACTTCCGGGGATACCCGGAAGTCACATGAAGGGGTAGGAACCGGGCCCAGAGCATGCAGCGTGCAGAGCATGTGCACATGCGGGAAGCATGGCGGGTGGAAGCGGGTCCGGACGCAGGTCCGGGTCCGGGCTAGTCAGGGTGTGTGCCCTGACACACTCCTCCTTTGGGAAACACCATTGAGTCAAACCCTTGACCCTCGGTGTTGTTCCTCATTCCAGCTCCTTTTGGAGTACCCTTGCCCCTTTTGATTCCGGACCCCTCCTTATATACAATGTACATAGTAACTTGTAACCTCGGTCCGAAATCGACTTGATTTCCCCCCAAGAGACTTTCCTTTGCTAGATCCGAAATTAGGGACCCCCAGGACAACCAGCGCTCCGCCTGAGTCGCTGAGGCCAAGGTCCTTCCATGCTAAGTTGTCAGGGCGTGGGAAAACGTTACCGTGACTTGCTGTTGGCGACCGTTGAGGTCTGCTGCTTTGGCGTAACAGCCCATTAAGGGCGGGGATGACAATCGCAGCGAAACGGGGTTTCAGCTTCAACGACTCGTTCGTGAGCGTTGCGCCTCGTACTTGATGTGGCCCCGATATTTCAGAGGGCAGAGGGTGCGACTGAGTCAGACAGAGAGTGCAGGGGGTAACCCTAGTTGATTTTCGAACTGAAGTATGAGGTAGTATACAACCGGTATTTATGTGTAATGGAATGAATAGAAATAAGTCACCAGATCTCCCGGAGATTGCGGGCGGGCTTAAGAAGGAATGAAAACAAACAAAGGGTGTGGGAGAAGGATGGCCATGCACAGCTGTCAAGAAAAACAAGTGTGATAAGGAATGACTCATAGGCCCGTGACGGGCTGTGGAAACAGGTAGCAGTGGCAGAGAAGGGTGACAGGCTTGTTCAGGCGGTGTTGGGCAGGTAGCGGAGTTGACGGGGTCAAAGCAGAGGAGGGAGAAGGTGTGGGGAGTAATCACCTGACTGTGGGAATTGCCGGGTCGTGACAGTATCCCCCCCTTGGGACTGAACCCTTGAAGTCCCATGCACGCATGAGAATCCTGTGGCCTATGCCAGGTTTGATTCCGACGGCGATCTGAACAAAAGGACTTAACTTGCTATCGCAACCCAAGATGCCCCCTAAGGCTTGCGCGATGGACCTCTCTTCCTGGAAAATTGAAGACCTCCAGTACAACTCCGGCAACGAGCAGGAGCTCATGCTCCAAAACGCCAAGAACGCCACAGACGGCACCGAGTTGAGGCTGATCGCATGGAGGAATTGCGTTGCGCAGAAGAGGCTCACTGCGAGGCAAAGCGTCTAGCGGCAGCTCGTCTTGCTGCTGAAGAAGAGGAGAAGAAGAAAAGGAAAACGGCTGAGTCGGTGATGGGGAAGGTGAGTAGTCCTGGTCAACTGATCAGGGACGCAGGGTGCTACTGATCGTCCTGATCATCTCGATCACAGCGTCCTGCGGCCAGTAATCGACCATCTACAGTGGGAGAGGATCCCCCACCTTGCGATCATTGTGTCCAGCGTAAGGTTGCCTGCATCTTGGGTACGGGCAATCGCAGTGTTTGCACCGAGTGCCAGAGACTGAAGCAGAAGTGTCGACGCGGGGACTGGACGTCACCCATGGTGAAGCGCTGTAGGAGAAATAATATTCAAAGAATAAAACAATGATCTATCAGAATAGTCAACAAACAGGTGACAAGTTCAGATGTTTAACAGATCTCATGATCTTTATGAGACTGGACAGACATTAGAAGATCATTATAAATTATCTACACCCATGTAGCATGAGATTTAATCTACTACAAGCATGCCTAGAACCTCGCATAGGTGTAATATTCAAAGAATATATCCCTACAACAAGAAAATAGCACATAGATGGCAGAATAAGAAGGAACATTGGGAAAGAAATGTGAATATCTCGGGAACCAGTAAACCTTTGACTGTAATCTCTTTACCATCTGAAAGGACTGTTTCTAAACTTTATCCACGGTTTTGTTTCATTCTAAAAGCTTCAAAACTGACGGAGATATCGCTCAAACGGCGAAACACCTTATAATTCTTATATATTTATTTGCTAATTCTTATAAAAAGTAATGTGACTCAAGGGAAATATATTGGCGCCCGGAAGTCTGGCGGACCAAATACCATATGACAGAGTATTCCCCGGCGCGGGCGGACAGTTTTGATCGCATCAGAAGAGGAGAAAATGCTAAAAAACCGGATCTTGTATATTTTCCCATGATTCATCAAGACTTTTTGATTTTAAGCTCAAATAAATCGGAACAAAGGAATGATTGATGATCTGGATCTCGGATCATAAGCATGAAGTGATTCAGAAGTCCGCGGATCAGTTAATTAATTGGGAAAGCTCTAGAACATTAGTAATGATGCGGCTTCACAAAAAGGGGTCAATTAGAGAACAGTCTAGAAAGTTCCTTTATAGCCGAGTCATTTCTAAAGATAACCGTTTGTAATTAAGGCGGTGTAGAGCATAGCTTCAGCGCTACAAGATCCCGCTAAGATCGGCCCAAAAGACAAAGAAATGAATTACTTATTTCTGAGTCATGTCCTAAGTCCATTATTAAGCTTACACAGCCCAAGCCCCTATATCATTCTAGAACTATCTATAATACAAATGTAGCACATGTAACTAGTGCGAGGCGTGGGAGTAGAGAGGCCTCTGAAAAGCATAAAAGGCCGCCACTTCTGCCCCCTCTCAAACCTCAGGTAGAAATAAAAGTTTAATTCTCCTCACCAGTGGTTGGTTCGTTTGCTCCAAAAGATAAAAGCAAATATTAGTTGTTAGCTAATATAAAACTAACACGTCACTCTAAGCGTGAGTTAGGGTCAGTTAGACACAGCTGAACAAAAGTGTCATAGTGAGAATTAGTGAGAATTTGGTGGAGGGACTTCTTAATTGAATAATCTCTCAGTAATATTTGGTTATCACACCACAGGAGAAAAGTGAGCGATCCTGAACCTGCTAGATAACTAGCACGCACTCTAAGCGATAGAAAGAGCAGTTTGGTCACTCCTGTATTGAGTAACATTTATTGTGGAATTATTTTATTAGTAGTTTTCCTTCAGTAAATTATCAGGAAAATCACATCCTACTGAAAAGTGGTATATCTAGGTGTAATATTGACTAGAAATCATAGTAAAGTCAATATAGAATTTTATCCATAGACGATCTATACGTCAGGTGAGATTGTTGGGGGGTGTTTATTGTTGTTTAGACAGTGAACAATTATATATTTGGCAACCAAAACACGGTCAGTACGCAAATCAGCACAAACTCTAATATCGTTATTGGACGTAGGAAACTGGTTACATAAGGTGATCCAGCTCCACTCCTTCAGCGCCCACGAGTGAAGGGGCCTAAGGAGGATGCTGTAACGGGTCTATCAATCTAGACTCGTGGCTCAGGTCTAGGGGGGGTAGGTCTCTCTTTATCTCTAGGGTAGGTATGGGTCCTGCGAGTACGGTGCTGATACTCTCTCTAACCTCTAACTAACTGTCTGTACAGTTGTCATGGAAGAGTCCGATACAAATATAAAAGGAAAGTCACATGCATGAATGAATGAAAATAGTAAGGAAAATAAAGAAAATGTCAGATCTCCTCAACCAATCCACCAAATCCGACGATCTTGGACTCGTCAGAACCACCTCCACAGTCTCTACAACTCCTACTATTACCACGACTCACCAATCCTAGTCCCTGATGCAGTAGGGGGTGAAATGTGTGATAAGTGTTGGTTTGACCTGCACGGACTTGTCCCCACAACAACGCGGAGGTGTTGGAAGTGGACGATGACGAATCAGACAATGAGGGAGAGCGTTCCACTGAGGATCACCTTGCACGAATCCACAAGGCAATCCTGGCCGTGAACAAGACTTTGACAGGCCTGACCACTATAGCGGGCCGCCTACTCGAATACGTCACCGATACTGAGGAACGATGCCTAATGGACATGCAGTCGAGGAGGGAACATGCAGAGGCTGAGGAGCGGGGTGCAAGGTTGGGTGGAGAGAGAGCGGGGCAGGCTGAGACTAGTACCTCTGACTCTTATTCTACCCTGTTGTTAGAATCTGCCTTTACCGACTAACAATCCCATCCTCTGTTGTCAAGCGTGTTGTGGTCCCGGCTTCGCCGGATATCGTGCATGGAAATTGGCAACGAGATCCGAGGTGTGTTCCAACTCCGTAGTGGGGAGCCACTCGGTTTCCTCGTCAGTGCCTTCATACCCAAGCCAACGTACCAGGTACAGCAGCTTGCAGCTGTGCCGTCGGTCAATCTTGGAATCCAGGATCTCGGCGATCTCGACTGGCAGTGGCGGAGGCTGTTCCCAGTTAGGGATGGAATTGGGTATCGTGGGCTCAAGTTGGGAGACATGAAAGACTGGGTGCACAGCCTTCATGGTGTCAGGGAGGCGGAGTGTGCATGAATGAGAACCTGGCTGCGCAATGATCTCAAACGGCCCAAGGTTCTTCTCAGCAAGTTTCGCCGACAGCCTAGTAGTGCGGAAATACTTGGCCTTGACAAACGCTGAGCTGCCGATGTCGAACAGCGGTGCAGGGAGCCATCGAGCGTCTGCAGGGCCTTGGTAGCGCTGCTGGGCGTGGGTCATCTCTTCACAGAGGAACTGGTGGAGGGAGTCTGTCAAAAACCCGGATCGTAGGGGTAAATGTGTGAGTCCGAATGCAGGTGGGGCTCAACTAGAGGAGGGTCCGAGAGCTCCGGTAGTGAACCGAAGCTTCTCAGGGAGCCCGGTTCTGCTGGGTGGTACAAGAGGCTCTAAGAAGGATGTGGCCTCAGCGACTTGGAGGGAGCGCTGTGCCTCCGTTACGTCTCAGTTAGTCCTTGTATTTCTTATGTCTGAGGTATCTTGTGGAATAGGAACGGGATTCACTCAGAGGGACTTTGGGTGGCATTTTAGTCGAGATTAGAACTGAGGAACTACAGGTTCTAATCTACGGGTATTTATAAAGAGGAATGGAAAGGACTTAGTCAAAGTCCGAATGACAATGGGGCAACAACGAAAGGTGCCGAACGATATCTTAAACAGGGAACCGAGGTGTCGGACCAAGGAGGGCGGAGTTGGAGGCCGGAAAATGAATGGGAACGAGAAATGGGTAAGGGGGGGTTAGCCGACTGAATGGTAGGAAGAAGGTAGTCGTGCTAAGAATGGAAGGTGACTAATAAGTGATAACGTGAGTGAGATCACCGAAGGATGCGGGTAGCTCTGAAAGCGGAGTTGCGTATCCAAAGGATATTAGGTGACTCAAATAAATGAAATGGGTGGAGGAATGTTTTAAGGGTATGTCACAGGATGTTGGAGGTCCGTTGGGATATCGGAGCAAATCCGGAGTCTCCGAATGTTCCGACTCGGGACCGAGCTTCCGGGATGGGAGTGGCCAAGGTTCAGTGTGCTGCCACCAGACCAGAGCTGAGACAATCAGGAGGGAAGGTGACTTGGGGAGTGGGGAGGCATGGTGTAGGGCATGGTGAAGTTGTTAGGAAGGTGTGGTGTGGTGGGAGTGCGCAGGGTCGGGATTCCGGGATATGACAGAGTCGAGATCGACCGAGTACTCTTGTGCTCGCGCCGAGGTCAGATCTCGCTTGGGGTGGACGGCAAGGTTGGGGTGATACCCCTTGTTGGCCAAGAACGGTGAAACCCCCGTGGTAGCATTCGGGGCATTATTGTAGGCGAACTCGGCAAGGGGCAGGAGTTCAGACCAGTTGTCCTGCTGGTAGTTACAATAAACGCGGAGATACTGCTCCAGGGTTTGGTTCATCCACTCGGTTTGACCATCGCCTTCAGGGTGGTATCCCGAGGTGAAGTGTAGCCATATATCGAGGGCCTTGCCCAGGGAGCAGAAGAAGTGGGAGATAAACTCGAATCCCCTATCCGAGGTGATGTGGGAGGGAATGCCGTGCTTGGAAAAGACGTGGAGTAAGAACAGCTTTGCCAAATCCAGCACCATGACGGTGTCCATAGACGGTACGAAGACGCACTGTTTGGACAACCGGTCAACAACAACCAATATGGCGGTGTAACCAGAAGAGGTGGGAAGGTGTTCTATAAAGTCCATGGAGATGGAGTGCCACGGGCATTCGGGGATTGGGAGCTGTTTGAGCAGGCTGTACAGCTTGTGGCAGGGAGTTTTGGTGCGGGCGCAAGCGGTGCAAGAAGACACATTGTCTTTAACGAAGGTGCGCACACCCGGCCAGGTATACTCCCGGTGGACAAGGTCCAAGGTACGGTTCCATCCAAAGTGCCCAGAGAGTGGGTGGTCATGCTTATATCTCAGCACACGGAGCCTGAGGTCATTGGCATCTGGGACATAGATCCGGTTGTCTAACCTTACGAGGCCATCTGCGTCCCTAGACCAACGGGAATCCTCTGGTAACGCAGCGGTGAGATAGTCCACAATGGCGGGGTCATGGGGAAGGGCGGTGATGATGTCCTTATGGATAGCGTTGACGTCAACAAGGGAGCTTGTGTGGAGGACGGGTTCGGTGAGGTATGTAGCTCTTAGGGAGGACACGAGCTGCTCCTGTGTGAACACCGGTCTGAAGTTTTGAGGGTTAATGCAAGCGTAGTCCCTATCCCCCTCTTTGGGGTAGACGTCCCACCATCTAGTCAACGCATCCGGTTTCGTGCCCAATTTTCCTGGGCGGAAACGGACCACCATGTTGAATTGGGACAGAAACTCCGACCACTGTGCTGGACGGCGGGTCAAGAGCTTCATGGTGCAAAAATATTCCAGGTTTTTGTGGTCAGTGACCACGTCGATGGGTGTTCCCGAGCCTTCTAAGTAGTGCCGCCATCCTCGAAAGGCTTCATAGATGGCTAGAAGCTCCTTGTCGTGGGTGTCATAATTGAGTTCCGGCGCCGTCAGCGTCCTTGACCGAAAAGCAACAGGGCGTATCTCATCATCCGGGCAGCGGATGGAGATGATGCCCGATATTGCATAATCGGAGGTGTCTGTCTCGATGATGATCGGCACGTCGGGGACCCAATGGGTTAGGATGGGGGCAGAGGTAAAGGCCCGCTTTAGGCGTTGAAACACCATGCGGCAGTCGTCAGAGAACACCCAGGGGACTCCCTTGCGGGTGAGTCGGGTCAGCGGTACCGCAATATCAGAATATTCGTGGATAAAACGCCGATAGAAATTAGCGAATCCTAGGAAGGACTGGACATCCTTTACCTTATGGGGTTCGGGCCAATCTTGGATGGCCTTAACCTTTTCCACGGACATGGTCAGCCTGTTGGGAGAAAGGACATACCCGAGGTATTCCATGGTGTCTGTGTGGAATTCGCACTTCTTCGGGTTTGCAAAGAGGCTGTGTTGTCATAATCGGTGGAGGACTTCTCAGACGTGCTCCTCATGGGAGGCCTCGTCTTCTGAGTATATGAGAATGTCATCCAGGTAGACGACAACACAGACGTCGAGGAGGTCGGCAAAGATGGAATTGACAAACTGCTGGAACGCTGCGGGCGTGTTGGTGAGACCGAATGGCATGACTAGCCATTCATAGGAGCCGTAACGGGTGCGGAAGGAGGTCTTCCATTCATCACCCACGGCAATACGCACAAGATGGTATGCGTGCCACAGATCGAGCTTGGTGTAAATTTTGGCTTGGCTCAGGGCATCCAGTAGGTCTGCTATGCATGGCAGCAGGTATCTATTCTTCTTGGTTATCCGGTTGAGGCCCCTAAAGTCTACGCAAAGGCGGAGTGAACCATCCTTTTTGCAGACAAAGAGCACCAGCGCTGCGTGCGCCGATGAAGACGGCCTAATAAAGCCGGTAGCTAGGTGCTCATCGAGAAACGCTCGAAGGGCCTCAAGCTCGGGTGTGTACCTTCCTCTAGCTTGATCCTCAGGTCGAATTCACGATGTGGTGCCAGAGTGTTAGCCTTGCTTTTGCTAAACACATCGGCGTATTCGTGATAGGCCTTTGGTACGGCATCGAGGTCGGCAGGCTCGGAGGTCACGGTTGCGCGCAGCTCACTTGCTCAAGACGGGATGCTCAGGCTGAACGTTACGGAGCCGTCGAGTTTTGCGGCCCAGGCAAACACCGCTGGGCTAACAAACTCGATGGAAGGGGCCTGGCAGTCAGGGTTACACAGCATGTTGGCAGCGGGGGCCAGTGTGTCCCCTGGGGGGACTACACCCGGCAGGGTTACAGGAGAGCTCTGGGGGGTCGGCCTGGGTTGTTCAGACGTCCGGAAAGATATACTGCTCTTTGCCCAATCAATCAACAGATTGTAGCGGGCGAGCCAGTTGTGTCCCAGGACGATAGCACAAGAGCCATCCAACGGGGTGACATAGAATGTTGTCAGGGTAACATCGCCAGTAGCAAAGTGGACGGGGAGGTCGACGGCGCGCATTATCATGTGATTTGTCGTGCCGTCGAACAAGCGGAGCTGCATCACAGGTACGGAGTAGGTCTGTAAATTGTGTTTATTAACGAGCTTAGTATCAATAAAACAATCGGAAGAACCTGAATCAATTAGAGCAGGAAAGACAAAAGAAGGATCACAGTTGGTAGGAGAAGGTGAGGGTGGACCATTAGCGGAAAACATTTTTGAATGGGGGATAGAGGCCCCAGAATTGGAAAACAAAGGAGAGCCAGGGGCATTCCCCCTTGAAGTGGGAAATCGACCATCGCAGGAACCGAAAGAAACAGAGAAAGAAAGAGAATTGGGGTCAGATAGGGTGGACGCGTTCAAGCGTACCTCCCTCTTCGCACAAAGGGGTCGAGTACAACCCTCCGATCGTGCGGCATCCGGAGGGTTGCCGGTTAGTTTTTTGCATCAGACGACAAGTCTGACTCCGGCTCTGGTGTCGTGGCCGGTTCTGGGGTGGTGACTTGTCAGGGCACACCTGCCTGACCCGGCTCCACCCGGCCCAACCTGACCCGGTACCCCACTGTCCACCCTTCCTTACCTCCTCCCCCTTTCCCTTCCTCCCTCCTCATTCTTCCCTCCTCACTTTCTCCCTATCTTACTTCTTCTTTATTCTCTCTTTATTCTACATGGACGACTTTCTTTGTATCAATGTACCATTGACCCATCTACAGCGCACCCACCATGTACCCAGACCGGGCACCTCGGGCAACTTCCCACTGTGCCCAGTACGCGCACCTGCACCGGATGCCCTCGGGATCTCCCACGGAGATACCCGGGTGGTTACAGCTGTGTGCGAGGGTGACGTGGCACCCGTCATGTGATCTAAGCCGCATGTATATAAACGAACCTGAAGTGGGAACCGAAGAAGTAGCCTTCTTCTCAACTTTCCACTTCAGTCTAAGTGGCCAGGGACCACTGTCCCACATCGGGCCTGTCAGTATGCACACCCAATCCACCCCCCACCAGGCTCTCAGCCCCGGACGCTACACCCGGGCCCCCTCGACCCCAGACGAGTCCCTGACATGACTTTGGCCACTCTGGCCTTGGACGCACTCGACCCGGCCTTGTAACACTCTTTAGCTACATGTCCCGGCTTACCGCAGAACATGCATAGGTTATTGTCGAAGCGCCATTGATGCTCTTCTTTGGTCAGCCTGCCATCTTTCCCGAGTTTTGCAGTGAGGTCAGACTTTGGCTTACCATCGGGATGCTTGTCCTTTGGCTTATTGTTGGTGGATGTGGAGGGTGTGGCAGGGGAAGGTGCGGTGGATCGGTGGGATTTGGCGGGGTGTGGTTTTTGGGAGCCTTTATCATGGGTGTCGGAGGCGGGTTTATTGCACCGATTGGTCTGGGTCTTTCGTTCCCAGTAGCGCATATCGATTTCATCAGCAAGGTCCCATAAGTTGTATAACGACGTTGGCTTACCAAACCGAGTAATTTCATCCTTGATGCGATCAGGCAAACCGCGGTAGAACAGGGCACGGAGGGCTCCTTCACCCCAGTTGTCCAACTTACCTGCATAGCGGTTGAACTCGGTAACGTACTTCCCGATGGTCTGTCCATCCTTCATTGTTAGGTTGAACAAACGCTCTTCAGCTTCACTGACGGGGTCGTGCAGGCCGAAGTTACGCTCAAGTTCTCCCACAAACCTTGTCCAGTCATTCATCCACCATGGTTCTCGACCGGGGCGGTGACCGCAAAGGATGTCGGGCTCAAACCAGTCCAGTGCCGCCCCCTTCAAGTAAGAGACGGCGAACAGGACTTTGTCAGCCTCGGTCAGGAATGCTCGGGCATGGGTCATAAAATTTACTTCGCATTGGACAAAGAACGTATGGAGTTTGTTACGGTCAGAACCGTCGAATGGTTCGGGTTCATGGACCTTCTTACGGGCCGGTTCAGATCGAGGTGGCAGTGGAGGAGCTGCGGGTGGTGCCGGCGGTGGGATCATCTGGCGGATGTCGTGGGTGGTTCAAGCAAGGTCACTGATTGCCTTGGTGAGTATGAAGGCCATACATCCCTTCGGCAGGGCTTGCTCGGCTTGGTCAATATCGATCTCTTCGATCTCATCGACAGTAACCGGCAGATCGGCAGGTAGCTCCTCTCGTGGCACTGGCTCGGGGTCTGGTTCCGGTTCTGGTTCCGGCTCGATTGGTATCTGGGCCGTTGACTCAGCCTCATTACCAAGTGAATCACTGTCGACTTCGCTTGGCGTTCATTGCCAGCGGTATCGATGGCGTTTCACTGGCGTTGAGGACCTTAAGTCTGCCCGGTCTGCTGTGAAACTCTCGAATAACGGCTTGTCTGGCTCTTCCCTATCAAATAGTACATGCGAGGTGTACTGCATGTATGGTGATGCGGAAGTACCAGCCACTGGTGCGCAGGTCTGAGAATGGGTTCTGGGTTTGCAAGACATCGTTTAACGTCAAGAGCGAGGGGAGTTCAAAAATACTGTCAGGGTGTGGGAAAACGTTACCGTGACTCACCGTCGGTGACCGTTAAGGTCCACTGCTTCAGCGTAACAGCCCGTTAAGGGCAGGCATGACAATCGTGGCGAAACGGGGTTTCAGCTTCAACAACTCATTCGTGAGCGTTGCGCCTTGTACTTGACGTGGCCCCGATATTTCAGAGGGCAGAGGGTGCAACTGAGTCAGACAGAGAGTGCAGGGGGTAACCCTAGTTGATTTTCGAACTGAAGTACGAGGTAGTATACAACCAGTATTTATGTGTAACGGAATGAATAGAAATAAGTCGCCAGATCTCACGGAGATTGTGGGCGGGCTTAAGAAGGAACGAAAACAAACAAAGGGTGTGGGAGAAGGATGGCTGTTGTAGGAGAAATAACGGTCACACTATGGAAACCCATTATGGAAATATGCCAGATAAATCACAAAACCTCATACGACAAGTAGATATAAGAAAACTGGGGGACACGAATTTTTACGAATTTTTACGAATTATTATGACTATACGCGATAAATCGAAAGAAAGAAAAATAGCAAAAATACTTCAAGCTTACCATCAACAAGACGGAATTCCCGGGGGAATTTATAGCAAATATTAAAACAAGAATTAGGACAATCGACCAAGATTTGACTATAAAAACAATCAGAGAACCTCCACGGAAACTACTTTCCCACGTCCGCACACGTAGCCAAGGATGGAAGTACCACGGAACAAGGATTCCTCAGGAACTAATGCAAAATTCAAAGTCGTGTTTATAATAGGAAATGTAGATGTCCCCCAAACGGACCCAATGAGAGTAATTACAGGGGAAACTACCCATAAACGACGGAGATATGACTAAAACTCCTGAAAAACGAGGACAATATCTAAAAGGCAAGCGCGAAAATTAACCAGTAACGACCGAGACAAGCTTGATAGACCATTAGAAAGGAAGGAATCTAATCTTAATCCTCCCAAATTTTCATAATAAAAGGATCATGCGTTAATGAGATATCCAATAACGGGAATAGCGACATCAAAAGTCCGAGCTCAGGGAAAAGACGATGTTTGCGTAGGATCCATAATTAAAACATACAACGAAATTTACACGGAAATTATTAAAAATGGGGAACTATAGTTATGCAAATTTTCAGCCCAAACGGTCCAGCCGTTGTGAAGTTATACCCATGACGGGAATATAGAAATCCGCATCATGTGTAATGACACATGAGGGTGGCGATGCACAGGGAACCGGCCGTCGGAACCGAGATCCGCACTTCAGCAGATCGCGAAGACCAATTTCTGTCCAAATAAGGAAGAGCCCGGTCAAAACAAAGCACAGAAAGTGCAAAACAACCTTAGATCATGAGGGAAAAATCTGAAATAAATCACAGAAGCCCATATGAAAGAAATAAAAACCCGTGCATATCATAAATCCCGAACAATTAAACGGAAACGGCGCCCGCATACGAACGACTATGGGAATGACGCACGTGATTACCGAATGTGCATGCGAACTTTTGCTAACTCAACGAATACCAGGAAATAGGACACAACCTTAGTACCATTGGAAAGGTGGGAATAAATGAAAATTTATGATACCAAGAACGTGAGAAAACATCCAGAAATGAATGAGATATAGGGACATGAAGTTAGAAACCTGAAAACGCGCGGGAAAATAGCTTCAAGAGGTCCAGAGTCCTAAATAAAATACATAAAAATATGATATCTTCAAGGACAACCTACTATAACAACGAACAATACATATGGAGGATTAGGATGTGATAATACAAAGGGGAATCAGGGAATATGAACGAAATTCACGAAAACCACTAAACTACGACAGACCATGGTGGGAATTTTAGGGAACGATATTCTAATGAGGTGGAGAGCTATAACACATTCGTTTGAGCAATTCTTGACTACTAGCAACTTTTTCTTTCAGTTTTAAACCTGAATAATTCACTCATTTACCATTTCAGTCTCATTTTAACTAAATGTCACTAAATAAAAATGGAATAAATCAGCTGAAGGTCTCAGCACAGCTGTACGCATAGTAATGCGAAGTTTGAATTCAGAATCATCGAGTCATAGCAAATTTAATGGTATATATAGGGAATTTGAAATAGGTAACTGCGGCAAATGCAGCGCAGTGTCACGGCCGTGCATTCCGGCCCGTTAGCCGCCTGTCCCGATGCCGCCCGAGCCCGTTACCGCTATGCGAGCGTGAGCGCGAGCCCCAACCTCAGCCCTATCCTCCCTGAGGACCCCCTGCTCACTTCCCCGCTTGCCCCTAGGCTCCCCTGCACCTGGCCGACTCCCCCACAGCCACACCGACCTCCCTGCCCCGAGTCCGCCTCTGGTACCGACCTAGCATGACTCCACGACATCGCCTACTCCGCTATGATACCATCGCCGCTATCGCGGCCCTACACCCCTTCATTTATTTATCTGTTATTGTTTGTTTTGACCCTCGGTCATTGCCGGCCGCTGTGCGGCCAACCCCGCTCTTTGTTCCTATTTGCTTCCGGACCCTTCGGCCTTCGGCCCGGGTCCGCTTCTATTCATTCCACCTTCATATATATATCCTGTATACTACATTATAGTACCTTAGCTCTAATATCGACTTGACCATGGCCCCAAGCCCTGACCCCAACAAGGCAGCCCCAGTAAGTTCGAAATGAGGGCCAAGAGACAACTAGGGGGCACAGCACTCCCTTTAGAGTTGCTGAGGCCAAATGCCCTACCCTCGGGCCTTGTCTGAGGCATCGCGGCCATCGCGGCCCTTAGCGGTCCGCATCAGCGACCTTCGGTGCCCGACCCCGGATCAGTATCTAACACGCAGCCAAGTTCTAATTAACCATTAAAATAGCTTAGGCGAGGGAGGACAATAAGGATTCTAGGCGCAGTCTGACCGCAGTAGAACCGCAGTTCAGTGCAGCAAAAGCGCAGTAGAACTATAGCGTGAAAATTTCATTTTTTATTCAGTTTGAGAAAAATACACTGTAAATAAATCCTGTAAATAGAAGGTAGAGCGTGAAAAAGGAAGGTGACCCAAGGAGTATAAAAGGGAGACCCTTTCTGCGACTTTTCGCCCCCCTTAGAGAAGTAAGAAAATAGAGTATTATTTTTCTCAAGCATTTCTGGTTGTCACTCCAGTGCGAAAAAGTGATATACAGTTAAGATTGCCACTGTAGTAAAAGGCAGCAATTAAGGAGAGAAATATTAAGTAGATATTTCAACAGGAGAGCTGGTTAACACTCCAGATTTCAAAGTGTAAACACAAAACAGTTATCTTGCTACTGTTAAAACAAGCAATAAAAATAAGACAAAAATAAAACAAACCCAAGGGACACTCCAGACACAATCCAAATTCATTAACTGAATAGAATCTTTGAAACTTCACCAAGTAGAAGATTAAATTCAAGTTTAAATCCAAATTAAACAACGCTACACAGAATTACACCTAGACAAATTAAGAAATTTCAATAAAGAAACAGCTCCGCAGGGCTCGGTTTATCTGTAAGTCAATTCCCAGGAACTTTAAAACTAACCCATAAAAATAGAATTAGCCAAAACACTCAGATTGGTACTATATTTACAATAAATAATACTAGTACACTTCCCCATCCTAACTAAAGAACCAGGGAACAGCTTGGTGGTGGTCTCGTTTGAACCTCCCAACTGACCTTCCTTTGTTCTCTCCTTCACCGTTGAAGGAGGAGAACAGAAATCCTATAAAAGGCTGTTCTTTCTTCTGATACTTATATGTTAGTATTGGTACTTTAACTCAACCACTGTAGCGTTTTGGTTGCTTTGTGTATTGATATTTGTATGTGTTACTAATTGTTTGTATGTGTATGTAACTCTCAGGGTTCAATTCACTTGTCTACCTGATTGTTCCACACGAAAATCGCGCTATAGACCTACTATTTTTAGTTGTTTCACCTCTGTCTTGTCACTTTTAACTCGGAGCGACTCCAACCGACTTGACTCAACGTCACTATTTCTTAACTTCTTCTTAACTTTTTACTGAGGGTTGATCACTTTTACTCAGATGTGATCTGAACTGCACACTTATACTAATAAAACTTAATTTTTATTAGGACGCCTTATGACCTATGAGCCAGAGCATGTAGGGGAGAGGAGTAAAGAAGGAAGAGGGGTCAGACCAGAAAATGTGGTCTTTTATACCTTTCCTAAGGGCTCTGTTTTCACATGTCACTTTACTATTTACATTGCTGAGTAATCTTATATTGAGCTTAGCAATCCTCTTATGTAAGCGATCAGCATCCCATTCTGCTTCTAGAACTTTCTGGAAGTTTTGGTGTGGGAATTAGCCAATTGCATTGCCTAACACCCATCATGACCTTGTTTACCCTTGTTTACTCACTTTATTCTAAGTCACATGTCATGGGGTTATTTGTTAGCTTAAGGGTGTAGCTTTCCATCGGTATAAACAACAGTAAACTACGAGGATTATTTATGAAGATATGAATTTTCCAAGATTTAATTTTGAGGTTCTCCAGATTGCTTTGGCATTAGCTCATCCATTTTCTTACAATTAATTCTGGATAAATTATGCCTCGTTCCTGGACTCAAACTCTTTAGTTTCGCATTTCTAGCTCATCCGTTTTAACCACAAACTCAGGATGTTTGAGCCAGTCTTCTCTGCAAGTGTGTTTTAACCTTGTTAAATCCGTTTCTCCCTCAATTCTTCAGATTTTAACATGAAATCTTGTTGTACACAGACCTATACTTTAACTCTTTAAGACCGACAAATATTCATATTTTTTCCTATTTTTCTCGTATAAATATTTCCAATTCTTTCATCTTTTCCTCGTACCCAACCATTTTTCATTATATGAATGCCTTGATTTCCTTCCGATTTCTCTTTGTCATTCGTTTCGTACGTTCGTAAAACTATTTTCCCACATTACCACGAATTTCTAATATTTTATTTGATACAGGAAACCTTGTTTTTGTTTTCATGTGAGTTTATTTGCTGTTTTTCTTCATTTTCTGAACCATCTTTTAATCCCTAGACTTGAAAGTTCGCGTAGATACTCAATCCATCGACTCTGTTCTTCATTATTTTTCCGATATTTTATTTCAATTCATTTTGTTGAGTTATGATTTTATTCCTATTTTTATTTCTGGTCCGTGGAGGTTGTATGATTTTTATCCAATTTTTTGTGATGGTTTCTGGTTGTTTTAGTGTTGTAACTTTTATATTCCTACACCGTGCACGGCCATCAAGAAAAACAAGCGTGATAAGGAATGACTCATAGGCCCATGACAGGCCGTGGAAACAGGTAGCAGTGGCGGAGAAGGGTGACGGGCTTGTTCAGGCAGCGTTGGGCAGGTAGCGGAGTTGATGGGGTCGAAGCGGAGGAGGGAGAAGGTGTGGGGAGCGATCACCTGACCGTGGGAATTGCCGGGTCGTGACATAAGTCTCCGATTCCATTCCGGAGTCGTCCAAATCCACCCAATCTAACACCCTTCGATTTCCTTGTGCTTTTGTCTCCCCACTATATACAGGTGCTTGTACATACTCATTTTGGACCCTCAGTCTAAAATCGACTAGAAATGCCCCCTAGAGACTCCCTGCTCACCGCTTCTGAAATTAAGGACCAAATGGACAAACAGCAATGGCACAGTGCTCCCTTGAGTCGCTGAGGCCAAGGTCCCTCCTTGCTAAGTCTCCGGTTCCCCTCCGGAATCGTCTGCCCTCGCCCAGTTCTAACACAGTGCAGGAATGCACATGGGAAGTGTAGTGGGTCCAGGTCCAGGCTAGTCAGGGTGTGTGCCCTGACATGGTGTAGAGAAGTGGGGTAATGTGGGGTCAGGATTCTGGGATATGACAATAGTCATCACACTTGAGGCTGAGTTGGACTATTCCCTCATAGACTTTGACTTTCCATAGCCATGCGACTATTTTTCCAGTATAGATATCACCATCCAAGTTGACTGAGTGGTCAGTCAATGTCAGCCTTTTGGCAAAGAGGCTCCAGTGCGGTCCTGATCTGGCCCATCTCTGACATGAAACTTAGCAATCCCAGGTAACTTAATTTTCTTTATTTTATGAGCCCAAGATCATCACTCCATGATGAGTTGCACCGATTTTAGAATTTGGGCACAGCCAATATAAATGTCTTGGGGGTCTTTGCATGTGGGGAACTCATATAAGGTGAACACCGCAAAAACCGGCAGTGTAAGGTATGGTAGGTCATCCCCCTACACTGTGCATTCATTTTTTTTAATCATCTTTATCACTATTCCTCACTCTAAACAACTGTATTTACTTATGTATGGTGCAGGGTCAGGTAAAGGGATTTCACTTTCTACCATCACTGGGTCGGCACCCACACACCAACCTTAAATATCCATTCAACTTTCTATAAATTAAAATACATCTGTTGGTTTGTTGCTACACAAATACAGGGGTCATTTACAATGTCATACACCATGAAATGGCATTTGGTACATGCATTGTAACATTTGGCTGAGGCATTGTAAGTCATTGAGATGCATAGCAACGCGTTGCAATGGATATCACGTGATGCAGCGGATCTGTAACTTTTCGGACATAAAGGACCATAGTCTTAGTGGTAAAGTACTATTTGAATCATCGTAAAAGTGAAGGTATTTTACCATCTTTAAAATAGTTTTTTACGCGACTCTAATTCCCACTGTGCCGTAAGAGAACCGTAACTGTGGTTCGGTCCGGTTCGATTATGGTTCGGTCCTGGTTCGACATGACAGCTAAGTTCTGGGACCGGTCCCGGTTCTGGTCCTCAAAACGTCACCCCAAGACTGGACCACGGCACCCCTAGTTCAGAGTGTTACAGGTGGACCGGGGGTTGCATTGGGGCATAGTGGTGTCCATTGATCCCAACGGGGGGAGTGGATTCTATGAGATTCTTTAGGGCGTGGCGGGTTTCTTGCCTGGATGCTGTGGCCGTGTCAGGGTGGAGATTGGGCAGCGACATTTCTGTCTTGGATCAGCGGACAAATTGGCCACGCAATTACGTATGACATGGATAATACTCATTTGGTTGTGGCATGGGTTAGTTCAGATAGGTTGTACGGGTTATCGCAGCGGGATGGCGGGTGGTGATGGTTTGGTTTTTAGACTATGGACTATCGCACTCAGGGTTCAAATTCTTGGTCGACCTCAAGTGGATCAACCAGCAAGTTGAAGCGGCTGGGGTCATCGACGACACCTCAGCCGAAGTTAGAAACCTTCACGCTCGATACTGTTCAAGAATGGGCTTCGGCGGACGACTTCGACAAGAGGTATGGGTACGTCCAAAAGACGCCTGAGGTCCTCGGCGAGGCAGGGATGAAATACGTCCTGCTGTCGTTGTGGAGACACCATACCTCCAACGAGGCAAAGGCTCGTAGGGCGGCTAACTCGGCCGCCTCCAAGATTTCAAAACTGCATATGGGTGATTACCCTATGCCGCCTCCTCCCTCTCGGGTCGGGCATTCGATCTATGCCCAAACCATCTTCACTCGCGCCCCCCACAAAGGACGCGAGTTCCTCTCTCTCGTTTGATGGATGGCAATTATGGCCATATCATGCTCAGGCAAGTCGCTTCATACTTTCTCATCTCTCTTGGTGTATATACTCATGATATCTATCCTATCGCGATATCGTGCTCAGGTATTGCTGACAACAATATACATTTATTTAGCTTGGGTTCCGCCATTTACTTGTAATCTCCCACAATGATCTCCGAGGCAAGCTCTGCAATCGCATAGATTGGAATCTGGGGGTGGGCTGTAGGTACGAAAGGCTAGAAAAACCACAGGTCATTAAGCGACGTGATCCAGCAAAGGCAAAGGCACGCACAAAAATACTAGCATCGACGACGCGAAGCTTCTTAATTCCCTTCACGGTTAGGTCAGGGTTAACAACACCCTCAGGACTGTCCTTAGCCGAAATGACAAGCGTGCCTAGTAGTGAACAAGAAACGAGATCAAATCAATCATTCGCTTAACCCAATGATCAGAACCTACTGGTAGGGTGGAAAGCGGAAACTGGAAAGATGAAAGCAAACGTCAGCACCCCAGATCAAAATCCTCGTATCACGCACACACACCCGTATTGTTGCGAATATACTGTATGATCGCTTCATCCGTCTGTGCCTGAGCTAAAGGGCCCCATTCACCTAGAACATAGTCTTTGAAAACGGGCGCAGTCAGGAAGTCTCGTGCGTGCTTGAGGGCTATGGAAAGAATAAACCTCAGCCTCGGCCACGCCTCTGGAGGGTGATGTTGTGAGGGAAGCCTAAGCTTACCGGCCACGGCGGTGTGGAGATCGGGCTCCTTTGTGAAGATTGCAGGATCGATCACGGGAGCGTCGAAAGGATTGCTTGACCTAAGTTTCACGCTTCCCCTAGAGCTAGGAGACAAGTTGACAGTCGCCATAGTCATGAAATTCCCCTCCGAGGGTTGGGGATAGAGTGTACTCGCGAATCCGTCATCCATGATGAATTCAAAGTTTGGTGAATTTGGACCTGGGGAATCATCGACGACGCCGGGTTGCGACCAGATGGGATCATCAGAAGGCAAACGGAAGAACCCAATCAATTGAGCGATTGTGTTGGACAAACGGCCTAAAATGGATGGTTCAGTATGTGGTTGCTTCGCCTGAATGGGGGGAAGGGGGAGTTGATTTTACCGGTTTTGTTTGTGTCGTACAAAATTTCTTGTTGTTGAGCGAAGGCAGGATCATGGGAGAGCTCGTCTCTTGTTCCATTGTCATTTATATACCACTTTCTCCCGAAAAATATGACCTTCCAACCTAAAATTCAGGAGGCCGGAACTCACGTTGTTTAAAAGCAGTGTGTGGTCTTGCAAGTTCTTGCCCACTTCGGGGTGGTCCTTAACCACTTTGATCCCCAACGCTTCGAGTTCTGACTGTGGACCAACGCCTGAGAGCAGAAGGATTTGGGGAGAGTTGATGGAACCAGCAGAAAGAATGACTTCTTTAGAGACATGAACGACGGTCTTTGGGCCTAGAATCCAAATTACATCACCAAGCAATTAATAAAATCACTCCCTAATGCAATCCAAGGATCATTTACCATTTGGGCCTTTGGTAAACTCAACGCCAGTCACAACTGGTACTTCACCCTCAGTGAACAATATTCTGGTGACTTGGGCGTTCCGTAACAAATTCAAGTTCGGTCGGGCCCCAACCGCCTTGAAGTAGTTTCTTGAAGCACTCCTAACGCCTGTTCCTATGGTTCCAAACATTCTGCCAATACCGAGAGGTTTCCCAGAGTTGGCGTCGGAGTTCCAGCTGAAGTCCGGGTGCTCGAATGCAGCTATGATTGGACATTGATATATATGAAAACATCCGTGTGACACAGAAATTGACGTTGATGAGGCATACCTTGTTTAACCCTGTCGGCGAAAGGAGTTGGGTAATTAGGAAGGGAGATGAGTATGGGGCCTTTGTCTCCATAGACGGCGGGATTATAATCCCCGGTGTAGTCGTGACCACTGGTGGGGAGTTTGCGGGTTTCGGACTAAGAGCGAAGGGGGGAGGGGGCGGATAAGATTAAGTCGGAACGAGGGGGACGAATGTCCGAACCTTTTGGGAGAATGAGAGGATATTATCCCACGACCAACGTTGATCGCCGGTGATATTGGCGATTCTGTCGTACTCTTCGAACGACCCACGAGTATAGAACATGAAGTTGATCTACATCAATATTGTCTTCAGTACCATCATCGAGCTTAATAGAGATTGGAATCGCTCACTCACCATTGATGTCCCGCCGACCACTTTTCCACGTGGGAATGGGACTACTCTGTTGTTGAGGCCGATTTGAGGCTCGCTCTGATAACGCCACAGCCCCTCTGTGCCGAACGCTGGTTGCGGAGCAAATACCGGGACATTCCACGCCGGAGTGTTTGGCGCGCTAAATTTGGAGGAGGAACAACTGAGAGTGCAAATTCCGGCACGCACAAATACTGACCAAAACTTACTCTGTGCCAGCCTCAAGCACGAGGACTTTGAAATCAGGATTCTCCGATAGACGCGTCCCGAGGACAGCCCCCGCGGTGCCAGCTGCATAATACATCGTAAACACTGAGCGCGATGATCTCGGCACATAAGTAGCATGAAAACGTACCCCCGATGATAATGAAATCGTAGAGAGTTTTCAGTGCACTCTCAGAGGACATGGCCGGTTCGAACTACAGGATGACGACCTGTTTCTTCGTCCCCTTATCTAAATACGCAAGAACGCGGCATTGACCCTTGCTCATTTTTTTGCTTCTGTGTATGGGCATTCGCCTGGGGACAAGTAACGGGATTGATTGGTCATGTCGGCGTGGAGTTGGCCGGATCTCGCGGGAGCCCCTTGACTACGGGGGGCGGTGCAAAGTTATAGGACCCCCAATGTCTATCATTCAATTGTTGATGTGATGAGTAGAGCCATATACGCGCAAAGCCGCTTGTGAATCATGTCAGTACGGAACCTGCTGAATCATTAGGCAGGTTACCAGCCTCTACTATTAGTACTGGCTGAATCATGCATCCCAATCGCTTGGATGTGAAACCCGACGTCACAACGGCTTAGTGTGCATGGTGTATAATCCAACCCCCTCTCGCAGCTAGCTAGGTCGCAGATCGATACAGGTGAGTTGGTTAAGCAGATGTTCGGATTCAACACATTTGTGAATTGAGATAAGGGTCTCATTATCATGAACCAAAAGCGGGTACCGAACATCAAGGCCCAAGGGCGATGAATAGGAGCTGGAAGGTTTTGGGGGAAAGGCTTTCGTAATAGATACAAAAAGGGGGGAAGCACACTGAAGCCACCATACGATTTTTGCTTTTTGTTTTTTTTGGCAGTGAGACAACAGGTACGTGAATTCAACTTTACAATAAAATGAGTTGCTGGGAAAAATTCTACATGAATTTCATTTCCTATTATGTACCATTTGATGCTTAGTCGACCTAAGAGCTGACGATTCAAATATCTTTCATATACAAGCGCACGGATTTGTTGACCCCTGTCATATCGCGCAAGGTAGCTCGGTCAATCGAAAGGATGGCCAATCGAGGGGGCTTCGAACGGGGCTGCCAGCAGCGAAAGTGGGGTTTTCTCATGCATGGTGTAAGACAGTGAACAAAATAACGAATAATTGGAATTGGCGTGCCAAAAAATGAACAGCTAGCAAGTATTGCATAAGTTCGAAGTGTCGGCGCACGCCAGTTGCCGGGTACTGTCGTTCATTTCGGTCAAAGCTAAAGCGATCCCGCCATGGGCGGCGGGGTAATCCGTGACAGCGTGGTCCCCAACCATCATATCAGAGCTACTCACAGTAGCACAGTATAGTCATTCTCGCCGTCTCCGAAACACCCGGGGGCTTGCCGAGCAAACCCGTATATTGTACTTATCCCATCCTTGCTCGGCTCCTGCCTACACCTTCCAGCATTGTGGCACCCTTAAAATTGAAGCTGTCGTCCCAAAATCGATTCGTTGAATGGACGATTACTGGCTTCTATAATATTTACCTATGTAAGCCTGCTGCATTGTGCCAGGAACGTATCACTCCCGCCCGAACAACGGGACTGAGAGGCCCGAGGCCGCTTTAGTTCAACCACAACTCACCCTTTGAATATCCTTCAGTCCCTTATGTAGGTCCCTTTTTGCAAGCTGACCTCGTGCCATACTCAGTGTAATATTCTCCACACTGCCGTTTTCCTCGGATACGGGCCTGCCACGCCGCCCTTTTATGTATAATGTTTATCATTCGTTTCCCATCCCAGCACCCGTTCCCTTAGTTAGTACGCCATATATATATATATGCGGGGGGCACCTAGTCAGGTACACAGAATGAACAACCACGACAATGAAGACTTCTTCATATGCCTCCCCCCGAGTGATGATGATGATTGGCGTAAAATTGGAGGGAGAACGTGCGTTTGCATGCATTGGTGGGCTGATGGCGATATGGCATCATGGCGTGACGTAGAAGTTCCAGCGTCTGTGTGTAGCGGTGGGCGGGCCCGTTGACTGGAAGGCAGCGGGTGTCGAGCTTCCTTTCTCAAGTGGAGGGGATGGCATGAGCGGATCGAATACCCCTCCCCCCCGGGGGGTGGGATCGGAATCGACATGGGGTATGTCACAACAAGAATGATCTCCTTCACTGTGGGATCGAGATATTGAAGCAGTGACCCGCCGATTTTGCCCACAGGTGGGTTTGCTGACCAGCGTATGGCAGAAAGGCTAATATGGAGCGGCCAAGACCTTTAAGTCTGAATTCGCACTTGACATCGCCACTGCTCGGACGCTCCAAATGGACGATCAGGGGGGGCAAGTATAATTTGCCGTGACGTTCCACCCATGGAATCATTTCAGAATCCATAGAGATGCTATGGAATGGAGGGGGGCAACACAGCCCGCATCGGTGGGAAAAACCTAATCTCGTAGTGTTCGCCCCTCGCTAGAGGCTACGCCACCAAATTCACACCACACACATCGCATGGGGAACATTGCTGAAAGCGATGGGACATGTACACGTGGTCCAAAAAGACACCAGAGGGTATCTGATATGTTGCATGCCGAAGAACAATTCCGAGGGGGGGGGAAGTCGATCACCAGCATTCAGTCAGACAGCAATCATTGACGTTTGGCAGACACTGTAGCGATAGCGCTTCCCCGGACTGTCCAGATCGACGTCGAGCGCTGCTAGTTATCCCAAGTCGCGTACCATTCGTTCGTCAATAATGCACAATAAAAAAAAGGCCATTTGGTCTAGTGTGGGAAGGTAGTAATGACAACGTTGAGGGTGTTTACGTACGTCCACTGTATGTATAAGCCAAGCCGCCACCGGAGCACAAGCCGAAGTGGGATCCACTTTGATTAAGAATGAATACATATTATAGGGTAATTGCATATGGCTTCGCGCTTGCTAGGAATAGAGGCGATACTGATATTTACAGTAGTATATCCGTGTGAGCAGTCAGAACGAGCTAGTGACCACATGTGACATTACCAGCCGGTTGGCATGTCGAAAGGGTTCAATTGCTTAGCAGCGTCCAGGACTCATTTGTTCTATATCGCATGCACGCTATGTGCATGGCCTCTTTCTCCTGTCGTCCCTGTTGCTTCATGCTCGCCAATTCATTCAACCCCACTTTTACATCTGCGCCTCCCAAAGTTTCGCATCAGTCTTTCCATTCGAATTTTTAAAAGATAGACCAAACAGCTTCAGAACGAACTCGCGCAACGAACAGATGCACTTAATTGAACCAACAGTGCTAGTGCGCGCTACCAGCGAGAGAATTATTGTAGGCAGAGGCTCCTGCACCAATACATATAGGAGTTCCAGTAAGCCAGTTGGCTCATCTCGCGACTGCAAATGACCCGGAAGTTACGCATGCAAGAGTCAAGTCCAAGATTTGGTCCTTAACTGGGTTGCTTCACTTTAACGGGAGAGGAGAGCCAGGCCAAAATCGGACTTGAACAACGACGTTCCTGGCAATCTCCGCAATTCAAAAATTCGCTGTTTTCCCACGATTACACTCGTTGCACCCAGTCTGACGGCGCTTGTTGTGCCGGACAACCCAGTGTGAAAGGATCAGGAACAGCAGGGATGTCAAACCATTGCCGTACGCTATTCGAGGCCGGCTCTAGCCTCCCCCTTGACTTGACTAAATTTCGACACAAGTACTGCCTCACTAGCGCAAAATCACAAGACAGTACTACACTTGAGTGATGCTACCGTCGCGACCAAGTCGTGTGAAATAGAATATTAAACCTCGAATACGGGAAGGCTAATAATGTAGTGCTTGACATGACGCTGTTGATCCCCATGGAGTAACAATGAATGATTGTTTCAACCCTCCGATCGATCGGATCCCTAGCTGTTGAATTCAAATGTAAGTGGGTTGCGCCATCCATATATACAACAGTCTGTACGTAGACATATACACAGTACTGTACTGTGGGCATATATATCCCAAATACATGATGCAAGCAGCTAGCTCAGCATTGTACGACTACATAAGATGGAAAGCTACATATACATATAGCTAACATTGAGCAAGTCAAAAATCATGCTACATGGTAGTAAAAAAAAAGAAGCAAATGATGTCAGTGATCGATCGATGATTAACAACACAAAAAAATGTGCTTTGACGTGTGAACATGGAGCTAAAAGGATGATGATGGTGACGTGGAGGCAAGTTCTCAGAAAACACAAGACCCGACCCGAGGCCGCCTCATCTCAGTTCGTCAAATCCAAACCCACCTGCCCCAACCCCTACCAAATTCCTTCCTGCCCCACCATGATAAGGCGGACTATACGAAGCATAAGAATACGAATCAAAAGAAGATGGACTCGAAGCGCTCATCGAACTCAACGAGCCGTATCGCGTCGAGTAGGAATGCGAAGAAAGGGACCTGTGGCTGTAAGGATGGGTTGGTAACCAAGTGTGGAAGGATGAGGTGGAAGAGGCAGTGCGGGATTTTTTGTTTGAGGAAGATGTGGATGACCAAGGTAACCACCACCGCCATAATGATGACGTCTCGTCATCTTCATCTTCGTCGTCGTCATCGTCATCATCGTCGTCATCGTCATCGTCGTCATCGTCGTCTCGCTCATAAGGATAAGAATTCCCCGAGTCATTTTGGTTCATGGCACCTCGCCCAAATAATGATGATGAGGAGTTTTTTGTAGCAACACGTTTCGGATGTGCGTCCTAGTAAAAACATGAACACAGTTGAGCTCCCGGTCTCTCATCTCGAAGCTCAGATCAGGAAGAAAAAACAACGCACCTGCCAAATGATCGTCTGACCAATCTTCTTCCATTTCCCTAATCCTCCTTCCTCAGCAGTATGTTTACCCCAAATCCTCTTCTCCCTGGCTTCCCAACTTTCAATTTCATACACCCTAAAATCATCTTCGTCACTGAATCGGACGTTTTTTCTTACGTCATTATTGCGGTGGTGGTTGCTGCCAATGTCGATTGGGATCGGCGTTGTTGATCCAGTGGGTGTAAAAGTTGCGAGACTACTCGAGGATGCTGAAGGGGAGATGATGGAAGAAGCGGAAGAAGTCAGGGAAGGAGTATCGAGAGGAAGGGGGACTGGAAGGGGAGGTGTGAGATGAGGTGCGGAGGAGGACGACGTCGTCGTCCTGCCCGGGGATGAAGTTTTTTTGAGCGCTGAGCGAAGAGTCTGGATGTGGATGGGAGATGATCGCGGAGAAGAGGGAGGTGAATTCGTTGAGGTTGTGGAAGTTGAGTCCATGCTCAGAAGGCGTGTCCGCTCGGTTGGTGTTTGTGTTTGTGTTTGTGTTTGTGCCTGTGCCTGTGCTTGTGTTTCCGCTGGAAATTGAATATGATGAGTGGGCGATGAAGGGAGGAATGTCGGTGATCTAGGTGAAGCAGGCAACGTAGAAGTTGAAGGAGAAGATGAGAGTAAAGGTGAGGGTGAACCGAGGCTACCACTCATCCTTGTAGAAGGCAAAGTATTGCTATCACCACCGCTTCTATCTCTCCTCCCTTCCCTCCTTAAAATCCTTACTAACAGCCGTCCTAAGGCAAGTAGATGGCGAAGGAAGACGAGGAGTGTTGAGAAGGCTTGCCCGAGCGTATGGAGAATTTGTGAAGGCAATGGCACAGCCGTCGACGTTGTTTGCTTTTCGAGATCGTCGAGATCGTGGTCTGCATTGATGGTTGTAGTGGTGGTAGTGGCAAGCATGGAAGTAGAGGTGGGTATCGTGTGGCAATGGCGCGGTGAGCCCGATGATGATGATGATGATGATGACAAATACGTCGATGTTTGATCCATTATTATAAGCACACGGTGTGTCTAACACCTCTAAACGACGGAGAGCGCCCAAGATCCTTTTCCTTTTTGCTGCGAGCGAATCAAAGGGTGTGTATGTGTGTGTGGGGGAGGGAGGACGAGCTAACAATGTTCACTTTTTTTCTAAGCTGTCGGAACGTCTAAGGGTTATCGTCTACACGAGCGCGTGCGGGGGGCGTGTCAACCTTGTGAGCTCTATATACGATCAATGCAAGAAGCGAGCGTGTCAGCAGAGGAAGAGAGAGAAGGGGGGGGGCGTCGTCCCCAGAAGCTCAGGACGATGTTTTTTTTTTTTGTAGAATTTGCGATGAAGGTTGGCTTGAAATGGTAAATGACTCTGACTTACCTCCACGCGTCATCAATTGAGTTTGACGCCACTAGTCTCATTCAGGAATATGGGTTGGCGGCCTAAACATGCAGACGCCTGGATCATGCAACAAAGGAAAGGATTACAATAGGCGGGCCAATGATCGAGCGCGAGTCAAAAAATCAGCGCTCGTTTCTGATTTGTCTGCGACTGAAAAGACTTATAAATAAGCGACCGGATCTTGATTTTGCTAACACCCCTTGTACAGTACTTGCTCTAGGCAGGATACCAGCCTCTATCGATCTATAGATAGACCTGTACGCGATATGTAAGTAAAAGCGCTTATGTATGTACATAATGCTCAGGCCAACCAAGCACGGATGGCCGTTGCGCTCAAACCCGCGCCCGGCCGGCACTGACAATCTCGGCGCTGAAGAAAAATTAAACTCTCCCTCATTCACAACTACTTATTTTCCGGAATTCGAACATGCATGGAGGGCCGAGGACATTTGAGCGAACGAGCAGTTTGCGTCAACGGACCTAAAGATACCTTGACAACAACCTCCAGCCATATTCCCAATTGCGAGTTAATCACACCACCCCCAGGACCAAAGAGTTTGCTGCAACACGACCTAACACCGGTATGACAGGCTAAGCGTTGGGGAATTGGCCGAAACGGGTTCGCACTCTTCGTTCAAGGGTAATATTGCTGGGGAGATTCGGATTCAGGTCAAGTTCGGTTGTCTAGTAACGCGATGTTGTTGAGACTGCATGCATGGATGTGGCAGCTAGAGAGGCTGTCGAGCTGGGTGAGATTCGACATCGAGTCCATGGCTTGTGCCGAACTCTTTTTGGGGTTGTTCCTTCGGCCCGAGCTTTAGGTTATGCTGAGCTGTTGGAATATGCGATGTGAGTGATATGTGTATGCACGCACGGTCAGCTCTATATACGGGGCAAGGCTACTTGCAACAGAATGATTAAGTGGCTCCATTTTTGTTCTTAGGTTCTCCGACCGAGCCCATACGGAGCACTCGGCGGCACTGGAGTGGCTGTCATCAGATGTCCACGCATGTAAGCATAAAAGTATGGCCAACTAGTGTTTGATCATATCATATACGATTTTGCGCTGTTGCGCGTCACAAGTACTATAGTAGGCAGTGCGGCGGACATGCATTATTCATGCACACTCAGCGTGCAGGGGGGTCTCCCTTGTGACGCTTGCTACCGTGTTTCGGTCCGCGGAACAGTGACGTTGCTGTGATCCGTGGTTCCCAGCGTCCTCGACTGCAGATCACTCTAACACGCGCGAAGGGCGCGGGATCACGTAGCCACAGTGGCCTATCAAGCTACCCCTCTTAAACTCCAAGACATTTCAACGCAAGATGTGCTTTACCATCGCATCCTCACCTCAACGCCATGCTTGGCTCGTCGTCGTTCTTCCCTTCCGTGTTGCCAAATTCCAATGACATGCACCGCAACTTTTTCAGCTTATGATTCAAACTAGCCTATTCTGCTCCGACACAGCTTTTTGTCATGCAATTGTACAATGCCAATCTGACATGCTAGGATAGTCGCTCAGCTAGCTATTCCCTCTACGTACAAAGACTTATCATCTACTTATGCGTTGCGAGCTGCCGCTAAACAGCTGACCGCCCTCTCTCTACCCCGGCACCGGGCATACAGTGACCTCTCCCCATCCCAAGGTGATCCGTAGCCGTCAGCTTTCCTTTACAATCCCCAGCAAGCTTAGGAATACTTTGCGCAATGCCCAGTCTCCATACTGACAGGAGTGCGGACCAACATCCGGAACGTGGAGCGCCCTTCCACATCGGAGCCCACGCTCTTTGGGTCCCCCTCGTACCGAGCTTCGACGTGATCCCTACTGTGCTTCCGACATTGCTCCAGTTCCCCAAGGACCCTGATTCTATGGTCGATGGGAGTACGTCACTCACCGCCTCTACCTGCCCCAGGCTGCTCTGTGCGGACACTGGCGGTCGATGACAGTTACTGAAACGCTAAGCGACGAGTTACATACTATTATCCTGGAATCACTTCAATTAACCAAATCCGAAAGTCGGTGCCGCTCGCCCAATTGCATATTCCAACTTGCGGTAAATCATGTCTAGAATCACTGTCAGAGGGTCAAAACGCGCGCGAGCACACCAGTCCATATGGGTCGTACGTGGCGAGTTTGTTGTCTGTTGTGCGAAGGGTGGAGTCTGTCACACTTATGTGAAGAAGCTGGAGACTTAATGCTCTGGCGGCGGCTATCATTGAGACAGCAAATAGGATCGGTGGAAGCTAATCATATTGATACAAGGTATGAAAGTATACGATTGATTGACAACGAAGAAATGGATTGCCCAACGACTGGTAAGGTGTGAGTGAATGGGGGTAGTTATACAAAGATGCAATACAACGAAATCAGCAGCGTGAAACAAGGTATGTAGTCACACATCGAGAGGTCAACAATGGCCGATGTTCCGATCGCCTGTGAGGGAAATGGACATTGGACGCGGAGTGTAGCCCTGCACGCTTGACATCGATGATGAGGCCTGGTCATCCCATTACGACCGGGATTTAATCGAATAAGATTTCGTCTGGAACTTCACCAGGGCGTTCAAAGAGTTTGCCATAGCACCTTGTCCACTTTTCCGAAAAGTGTGCGTATGGGTTCGTCACGTTCAAGTAATTGCCACACAAAAAGCAATAATGTTGTCCACACTGTGCACACATCATCTGTAGGACCACCAGTCATTGGTAAGGATAGACCGGCCATGATGCCATCAAACTTACGTGGTTACAACCTGTGATTGCGTTGGGGGAAAATAAATTAACAATACCTTCAACACGGCTCCTGGAACACGCTTACCATAGGATTTTTCGCAACGCGTATGACACTTGGGACACCCAGTGGTGAATTCTTCGATATACTTTTGGCTCATTTCCTCTTCCTCCGCCTTGGCAATCATCCTCTGAAGATTCTTCCTTCCAATTGACCTTTCCAGGGCTTTCCTGCGCTGTGAGCCTTCCGGCAAGGAGCGGTATTCTTTGAGGATGGCCGACGTGCTGTGTGTCTCGCACGGCATCAGCGGTCCATGCCTATTGTGATCAAAAGTCGCGGTCAGGTCACATAACCCAAAACATAAGTATTTGAGACGATCTGACCATGATTTGCGACAAAACACACAAAAGGAATACCCACATCCTTCGCACATGCGAAATTTAAACCATCCAATCGAATAAGCGGAAAGTTCCTCGCCTGGAGAGTGGTCGTCGTTTGCGGAAGCTGGGGGCCGGACGGGAGCTTGACAGAACTGAAGTGGACAATGCACAATTGAAGGATCTGAAAGTGTGAATCCATTCAAGATTTGAGCTAGACTACTCGTCAGCATGGAGTAAACATTGCCTCACCTCGTTCAATATCGCGTTTCACTTTAAGCCATTTCCAGCGCGTTACCTCCTCATCCGTGAGGACTCTCCTCACATCTTCCTCTGCAGCTTCACTGTTGGGCTCATTAGCTTGGGCATTCGAATTTGCGGATAAACATCTTGTGTCAGGACACTTAACCTGGCCACAATCGCCCTCGCGCACAGCCATACCCCACCCTTCTCGCAGGCATCCCTTACAGAAGATATGCCCACATGAGAGTTGTATACACGCCGTTCCCTTACGACTCTCGAGACATATCGAGCAGAAGAAAGTAGTCCGTGCAAACGATTCCTCGCCCATCCGCGCGTCATGCCACCGAAGCAAACCGGCCATTGCCTTAGGAGCTGGGTGTGTTAAGCTGATGGTGGCCGACGAAGAATCAGCAATGTGCAACGTGTGGTCTAAAAATGAACCATCTAGGATGACTTCTGCGATACGCCATAAAACACCCTCGCCTAGCCCTTTTTGCTCGACCCACAAGTCATAGAAACTCCGCATCAATGGGAGCATCAACGAAGAAGGTAGCCACGAGTGTGCGAAATATGCTGAAATGATGAGAGGGGGGTCATGCAATGGATATGCTGAAGAAAGACGCAAATCTAAGATCAAAGGAGGAAGGTGCGAAACTACCAACACTTCCTCCAATGATTCTGGGGTCATAGTGGATGTTGAGGAATCTTGTCCAGGGCCAGACGCCGGTGGGGGTTCAAACTCAACTCTGATGGGCTGCTCTCTGCCAAGACTGATAGGTAGTTCGAGTTTGATTAGAGTACCCCCATCTTCTGAGGACTCCAAGCGTGTTATACAGTCCGGATAAATCGCCTAAACGAAACATCTATGTGCATGCTCCGAGTAGAGTGAAAAGGTGCCTACTTCCAGTGCCAACAACTCATCTTCAACGATGCTCCGACATGTTTCACCACCGTATGCAGCACCAGCCATGTGTGCCTTCTGATAGCTCGACTTCTGTCGTAGAATTAGCAAGCACGGGTGGACTGTGTTGTGGTGACAGATAAGACTGCGGCGATAAATGAAGAGAGTCTGAGAGGAGCCAATATTCAAATCGCAGCAAGTCCGGCTAGGCGCTTGTAAAATGACTCGGACGCCCACTGTCTGCCAGTGGCGGATAGTAAGTACATCGAAGGACAGAAGCTGTTATTGGTTATTTGTAGCGGAGCCAATTGCCATTCATGGAAGGAGAACATACTTTGCTCTGACTCAGGTACATGCTCGATCAAGAGAAGATTATAATGAGACCGATGCATGCGTAGGATCCATTATCGTGTGCGGGCGCAAGTCCCGACGGTCGTCGGCCTCTATTAGTGCCACGTTGCTCCGCAACCATCACACCCAAGCCGAATGTCTGGAAAAAGAGGACACCGCCATCAGCGAACCACTTCATAGATCCACGACACGATGTTGACTTTTTTTGACCACAGAGATGCACAGGTAATCAGAAACTGAGTCTTGTTGTAAGACGACATACACAGCTAACTCAAACAAGCCTCGAAACCTGAAGTCCTCGTTTTTATCGCTCGCTCTATGCATCTCTTCGGTGCACTTGCCTAATGTCCTGATGTCCTCTCCATCCACACACAAATTAAACAGTAATCAAATTTGATTCATACACCCTCGATTGTTCGCACGCCTTAATTTGCTTCACAACCATCGACTAGGCTCTCTCAAACCGCGCCACGACTGCTTTATCTTCGCAATTCCTCAGCAAACGGAGCTTTCGCAATCCTTTCGAGGCTCAACTCTTTTCTGACGGAGGGACTACCGATGATCGAATGGGCGCCTTCCACGGGAATTACAGCTACGCTGGATACTGTCTAAGTGAGATGCATTGCGGTTTTTCGGTTTGGCTTCTGGGTGATCAAAATGTTGGCGGGAAAGATGGCCGGACCAGTCTGAGAGCGCACCCGGGTAAAAAGAAAATATTTTGTGCGATGCATTCCCATCTCGAATGGCACGAAGATCCCACATGCTGAGGGTGCTAACAGGCCGCCTTTTCCGGGCTTGTTTACTCGTCCACGTACGCCGCCTGTCACGGCATTCTTCAGATCAACTAGAGTGTCAGCAGGATCCAGGACATCGAAACAAGAGTAGTCAGTGAGAGCCTAGATACCTACGGAAGTGATTACAAGGGCCGTACTTGGACAAATGATTTGCGCTCGTTCAGATTTCACTACGCATTATAAATCTGGTACCCCTGCCCAGATAGTGCTCCGACTTCCTCATCACATGCATGCAACCTAAGCTCGACGCACATTCTGACAGAGTGCAGGAGTATCGCTCTCGTGTACGAGTCGAAGTTCGCCCGATAGCTTTGGGAAGTCTCGTGGACCATCTGCCGATACCGGATAATGCGCACAACAGACCCATCCTGGATGTCACACTCAGAAAGTGCCAAAGTGGAACGGACTCCTGCCACCCCTCGAACAAGAGGCGCTGCTCAGAGGGTGGAATGCCCATCATGTACTGTTTATCTTTATCTTGAGATCGTTGATCGTATCGTTTCTCTCGATATAGAAACCGTACGTCCCACTCGGCCTGTAGAGATGGGAATGGTCCAAGAGGTGTCGCATGACGACGAAGACCCTCGTCTTAACGAGGAAGATGCATTGTACGACGGAGTTGATTAATGGAAAGAGTTGGCACATTCTATATGTTGTTAGTCAAGAGGGTACAACCGTCCTCAGACTCCGTTTATTTTTTGGTGGTAGCTTTCGCGGGCGGGATGCCTGAAGGTTTGTAGGGAAGGGCGGAGCCTTCCAGAGGGCAGTGATGATGGTGACGTAGGCTGAAAGAGCTTTTGGACCTAGCTTCTGGTATCCATCCTTTTGGGGACTGATTTAACTCCCCATAAAAGGCAATTTTCCTGTCACTGATCGGATTTTGGGTCCCGATTCAGGGTCCATTTTGAGAATGCCTTGCAAATGATCACTGTCAGCTCAAATGTGACCCCACAAAAGGGCCGGCCACAGCTTGTCGTTCAACTCTGCGTCGGCCACCGAGCGTCTACAGACAAGAATTGTCAATGGCCATTGTGACATCTATCATTCTCAAAAGGAACTATCGCGTCGACCTTATTGTGGACCTCGTGAGGCTCTTTGGCCCTCCCATTCTCATATTTTCAGCGGTAGTTTCCTTTATCGTTCCTCGCACAGTTCTCGCTGCGAATTTTTCGCGGCCTCTTCTCTATGTATTGATAAGCGTGTTGTACTGGACTGCAAAAGTGCAAATTACCCAATGGAGGTACCGTCAAGAGGCCAAGAAATTGGGTGCGGTCTGCTTTCCTAAACTTCGGGGGAAATGGCCTGGAAACCTGGACATCATTTATCTGTACGTCTATATGGTTAAACAAACCAATCCACTACAGTAACTATCTTCATCTGAAAAAAAAACACACACACATTTGTTTCTGCTCCCCCCGTCCCGGTTATGGACAGTGGGATGCGTTCACTCAAGGAGGGATACATCGCCGACTCTGAAGAATTTTTCGGCGATGGTGACACATTCAATATGGGAGCGTTCTGGACGAATATCTATGTTACCAGAAGTCCTACCTTCATACAACACGCACTAGCGACGGAACCTGACTTCTTCCCCATGGGAGAAGACCAGTGCACCTTGTGAGATCCTTTAATATATCATTTCTCCTTTTCTGCCGGGGACCTCATTTCGTACATCGGTCTTGCCTGGTAGGCTTCACGGAATGTTTGGGAATGGTATTTTGGCAACTGATGGCGCTGAAGCCAAGGTACGTAGAGGAATAATGAGACCTTTTTTTGGTACGTGAAAGAACATTGTCCTAGTACATCATGAGCCCCTCCAACTGACATGTCATAGCCAAACAGCGTGTCCGGGACTTCGATCTTCTTGATCGCTATGCCCAGAAGGCCCTCGCTCTCATCCATGAGAGGGCTCAATCTGGCCAATCCATCGACGTTCAAGACTTGTTCCAACGTTTCACTATCGACATTGCAGGAGAATTTCTCTTCGATACGACAGAACTTAACACTCTTGACCTACCACTCTCCCTTCCAGGACAAGTTAAGCCTGGTACAAGAGGAACTCTCGCGGAGGGACCTTATGGTGGAACAATCCACGCCATTGACAGGCTTCAGGATATTTCTGTCCTTCGTAGCCTTAAGGGGAAGGCTTGGGGGCTTTTCGAGTTTTTGAAAGACGAAACGAAGGAGCATAATGGGGTCGTTGATCGATTCATTTTACCGCTCGTTGCTAAGGCTTTGGAGAACAAGAAGAAGAGAGGGAATCAGAAGATCGATATTCAGGATGGGAAGTTCATCGACCATTTAGCGGATTCGATGGATAACGCTAGATTGATTCGCGATGAGGTAAATACGACGTTCGACGTGGAAACCTCCAAGCCCTGGAGAAAATCCACTCCCCCAATGCATGGCTAGGATGCTCAGTGTGTTCATGGACTACGCAATAGTTGTTCAATGTCCTCTTGGCATCTTGGGATACTTCAGCGTCAACGTTAACCTTTGTACTCTATTTCCTATCCATATATCCCGAAGCCGCAGCCAAGTTGCGAGACGAAATAACGAGGATTCTTCCAAGCGGATCTCCTACGCTCGATAGCATCCGGAAAATGACCTATTGTGAGTCTTGTGCGCGCGCGCGAACCTTTTCACAGTGTGAGGGCTAGCTGATGACACCACACTAGTGCGTGCCGTTCTTAATGAGACATTACGTCTCTTCCCTCCAGTTCCAACGATCCCTAAGGCTTCCAGAACGGCCTGTCTCGTACCTGGGGATCACACGACAAACGGGAAACCAGCGTACATCCCTGCGGGAGAGGAGACGATTCTCCTATCTGTATTCGCTCTTCACCGAAAGAAAGATGTATGGGGGGAAGATGCAGAGCTATTCGTTCCGGAACGTTGGATCGATAAGGATGGAAGGCATAAAGTTTTGAATAACTCTCGTGCATTCTATCCGTTTGGCGCTGGGCCAAGGGCTTGTTTGGGTCAGGTAAGACGAGTTTGATGACTATTTAAAGATCATTACTTTCACTTGGTCGGCTATGGGGAACTGGCTAACGACGTTGCCCTATTACACCTTGCAGGAGTTTGCATATAACGAGGCAAGCATCAGTACGTATCATATCCTATCCAAACGCTTTTCATCGTTTCAAATGTTTTTACTGATCACTGGGTGGGGGGTGTTCTGTTATCTGCGCAGTGCTAATTCGTATCCTTCAAATATGCGACACCTTTACATTACGCCAAGAACAAGATGCTCCCCCAGGGTCTTGCCCACCGGAGTCATGGAAAGGGGCTCCAGGAAGGAAAGGAATTGAGCAGGTTTGGCCCAAGACGGCTATCACCTTATTTGTCAAGGTAAAACATAATCTCGCCGTTGACACCAACGCAACGGGATGTTACACAGCGGATCCTCACCAGATTTTCTTTTGGTTTAGGGGGGTTGTTGGGTCCAGATGGGCCTCGCATGTACTAGTTAAATGATGGTTTAATAGAAGTACATTGTTGCCACGCTATCACACCGGTATGCCCGTCCAGCTGGACATGATGGGGTGGCCGCATCAGAATCTACAGAACATCCGGATGCCGGGGCAAAAAAAAAACCACGGCAGGCCTGGATCTCTTTTTTGCGTTGCCGTTGGAACCGGCATCGGTGTTAGCTGCAAGTTGTAAACCAACACGGGCTATCGGTTACATAAACCCGGGAGCTGCTGGCGTAACTAGCTGTGCGTTATTTGATCGATGTGGTTGTATTTCCATCAAGTTAGACCCAGTTTACGCACAGCCGCAGAATTTGCTTATGTAAGAGTTACGAGGCCGTTGGCCGACCTAAATACAGTCATTCACGTGCCAATGGTGCACCTTTTGTAATTTCGACACTATAATTTGAGATCTGCCCTCCAAAAAAAAAAAAAATCCCAATGGTAGCCAGACTTATAATGTACCTACTGTCCAAAATTGGATGAAAAAGAATGAGAAATGAAGGAGAATAAATGCAGGTGAGCAAATGGGCCTTTCACGGCTTACAGCCTTTTCTAAAATTTTTGTCCAATCAAAAGTGAATGGGTATTGACCCCATTCGTAAAAAAATCACCTGAAAATGGTCAAATTTCTCATATTTTTATGTTTCAATACAATAGAATTATATTTCCATATAGTAGAATTAGCGCCCACAGCTAGTCCCCATTCCTCATTGAATGATGACCATGGCACTGTGTCACGACCTGGCAATTCCCACGGTCAGGTGATCACTCCCCACACCTTCTCCCTCCCCCGCTTCGACCCCGTCAACTCCGCTGCCCGCCCGACGCCGCCTGAACAAGCCCGTCACCCTTCCCTGTCACCACTACCTGTTTCCACGGCCTGTCACGGGCCTACTAGTCTTTCTTTATCATGCTTGTTTCCTTGACAGCCGTACATGGCCGTCCTTCTCCCACACCCTTTTGTTTGTTTTTGTTTCTTCTTAACCCCACCCGCAATCTCCGTGAGATCTGGCGACTTAATTCCATTCATTCCGTTATACTTAAATACCGCTTGTACACTACTTCGTACCTCAGTTCGAAAATCAACTAGGGTTACCCCCTGCACCCTCTACCTGACCCAGTCGCACCTCCTGTCTCCTGAAATATCGGGGCCGCGTCAAGTACGAGGCGCAACGCTCACGAACGAGTCGTTGAAGCCGAAACCCCGTTCCACCGCAATTGTCGTCCCCGCCCTTGACGGGCTGTTACGCCGAAGTAGCGGACCTTAACAGTCGCCGACGGCGAGCCACGGTAACGTTTTCCCACACCCTGACACACTGACGGTCACAGCGATCTAGGCAGGTCGCCAGCCTCTATTGGAAACAGTGATCCTGCTCTCAATCCTCCTCACATCAGCCCAGCCGAGCTTCCATACACCATTACCATCTCATGGGTACCAAACATGCATCTCCAGACATGAAGTGACACATCGTCCTCATGTCCTCAACCCTCACTACCAAGGAGGCTGCACAAATTGCCCATCTCGGTGACTGAGTTGCCACATTCTCTCAGCTCACCAGCAAGGGACCTCTTTGATAAAGTTGGCAACTGTGGGTGTAGTTGCGAACTTGACAACTAGGATCTGGATGTGAGTATGGTGTTTCTGTCTCCCACCGGCTCAGCCTGAAGCAACGAGGCTTCACATACATCAGCAAGCACTGTTGGAATGCTTGCTGGGGTGTTTTCAGGAGCGGGTGCGGGGCTAATGGTCATCATTCCAGTGGGCGCGCTTGTCTTTGTTGAGAACATGATAGTTGACACACAGTCGCTGTTTCGGAGAGAATCAAAGCAGGTGAGGAAAACTTGATGATTTCCAGAACTTTTCGTGCATGGTAGCTTAGGACACGGTCTGATCATGGCCAGTGTGAAGGGTAGGATCAATCATTGTGGTCGGGAATAGGTATGGCTGTGCGGCGCTAACTCTACTGTATTGAAAAATAAAAATACGAGAAATTTGATCATTTTTGGGTGATTTTTTTTACGAATGGGGTCAATACCCATTCACTTTGATCGGACAGAAATTTTAGAAAAGGCTGTAATGGTTCAGTGTGACATAGTGTGACCTTGAATTTCCCATGCCAGATCGATCCCCATTCACTGCTCATCGGCGTCGCAGATGGGTTCCTCCACTCCTTTTCCACACTCTTTCACTGTATCCGATGGCAAAATTACCAACTGAGGATAATTTTCTGCCATCCAGTCTTTTTTTGTGACCACTTTTGGCTTTTTTGGCACCTTCTGTTTCAGCGCTTGCAGCTGTTCCTTCTGCACTTTCCATGCTGCCTCACCGGCTTTCTGGTGTCTCTGAAATTCCTCCCAGCCCTTCTGCGCCTCCTTCTTTGCCTTCTCCACTGCATCCTCCATTTCCCTCTTCTTGGCTCGATCACTCTGCTGCTGAATAAATCCCTCATGTGTCACCACGCGCCCAAACACACCTTTGATCCGACCACCTTCCTCCTTGTTTTTCTCTCCCTCCTCACGGGAAAGAAGCTGAGTCCGAGCCTTTGATACGTACATCCCAGAAAGTGCTAACTGTGCATTTGTTGCATCTATGGCATCAACAGCGCTTGTCACATAATCCCTTGCATTTCGAAATGCAGCTCGTGTCTCGCCCAATTCAGCAATCAGTTCTTCACAAGTTTTCTTCTCATATTCCGTGTCCTCAGCAAGGCCCCATTGGATGTTTCGGAGGCTTCTGCCATCACCATATACCCGCTCTGGGAGTTTAAATGTCGAAGAAAGTGGTTCAGTTGAGACAATGAAATTAGACGATGATGACGATGACATGATGCATTCTAGATCATCCAACGTGCGCTTCTTTGCTTGAGAATGTGCCATCGGTGACCCCAGGCAGCACGATGATTGGAGATCTGATTGCTGCCGATGTGTCACACACATCAATGGGTTGATTATTGGCTGATTGTCCCCATCATTGTTGTCATTCTCGTCACTTCCGCTGTTCTGACCATCAAGGTACATCCGAGGGTTCTGGGAGTCATCAAGTGGGGAAGGTGTGTTGTCTCTATGATACTTTTGAGCCATAAGTTGACTGTGGAAATACATCATCCATTTAACGGGGGATGTAACAGGTAAGGGGAGATCAGCACGAGTGGAATGTTCAATACTTGGGGCAAGCTGATGTGGATGGATTACTGTGGGATCAAATGGATAGACCCCAGTTACATGGAAACTGGTCATAATGTGTGCTTCAGTGATTGAGTCCAACCAGGCAGAGCCGAAGACAGACAAGAAGGATGTCTTATTTAGCTTCCTCAGTGTGTTCTCCCGATTATACTTATTGCAGTGATTTGTAAAGCTTCTCTTGAGGAGAGAAAAAATCACGACATCAAGCCCTTGAAGCACATGAGTTGTATGAGAAGGGTAACAAAGTACGACGATCTTGTGGTCATGCATGTAAGAGATGAAGTCAAGACTGTAATGAGAATTGTGTCCATCAACAACCAGAAGGCAATGGTGGCCCCCTGCCTTCTCCTTGGTACATTCATTGAATGTTTGAAGCCAATCAAATCCAATCTCATGGTCTGTCCAGCCTTTGTCTGAGACTGTGACCCTGCCCAAGAGTGAGTGTAGGCTGGGGTATAAACATGAAGACTCACGCACATTTTATTGGGTTGTTCCTTAACCATTTTGAGTTAATATTTTGTCCTTTGAAAATTATGACAGGGGGTACATAGGAACCATCAGCACAAACAGTCACAATGATGCTGACATTCTCCCGGTTTCCATCACGTTGGATGTGTGCTTGTTTAGTCATTTTGCAAGCAATCACTTTGACCTTTTCTCCTGTGCCGAAAGGAAAGCCACTTTCGTCCATTGCATATATATTCTCAGGGAGAAAGTTAAACTCCTGGTATTGAGCCTGCAGTAGCTGAAACCAGTGTTCTACTGTAGCAGGATTAACAGCACCTCCACGTATATTCTCAAGATTTGTGCTCCACTTCGAATTAAGTTGGTCCTTATTACGGGTCAAAAAACCATCAACCCAATTTACACCCAGTGATTGGAGGTTGGGATGTCATATTTTTGCGATTTCTAGTGCATACTCAGCAACACCATCATGAGTTAAGGGGAAGCCACGGTCCGACATGAGAAGCAAAAATTCCACAAGAGTATCGGTTTCTGCCTGACTTAGCCATGATCGGGCCATAGCAGCTGCATTGCGACCCTGTCCTCCCTTGAGTCTCCGTAGAAATGTAGTATATGGGACCCTGCATTCCAATGCATATTCTCGTGCACTAACAGCCTGCCGGCCTTCCTGCTGAGCGTGCGCTAATTCAGCACGATACGAAGCAAGAGTTTGCAGCATGTGCTCCTCTACTGCTTGAGATGCCTTTTGCTTTCTCATTCTCAGGGAGTCTGCATGTTGAGCCATTAAGGAAATCGCAAATGCAGAACAGGAAATGGATGTGTGAATAAGGGAAGCACGGATGTAAACCCAGGTCCGGCAACTGCTTGTTCACCAAAACAAACAAACATTGGCACATGTGCCGATGGCCTTCTGCTCCTGAGTAACACCCCAACCCCCGGGTCATACTTTATTGTCATTTCCCTACTTCTGGAATGTACAGGATGCGCAACCCTCATATTTACCATTTTCCACGCTAATAACTACTATAACTCCTTCATTACATGTCCGATCAGCTCAAATTTTTGCGTAGTTGTAGCTGTAGTCATTGCATACAAGCTTGAAAAAAATGAAGAAATATGACTATGAAATAAGGATGCTACAGGCATATTAACCATTGAGGGGTGAAAACTGCATTGGCACGTGAATGACTGTACATATCACGAGTCAGCGTTTTACTGTCTTCCCCGTACTTACCTTCTCGTTTTCTCTCTCAGCCACTGTCTGCCAGTCAGCCCTTTGGCTTTTTTCTGTCTCCTCGTATTCACCTTTTCGCGTTTGCTCTCTCGTTCCAGTGAATTTCGACAGCGAATTCTTCAGCTCATGCGTTGCCATCGCTCAGCAAGAGAGCACGGGGTTGCATGTCTCTCCCGCAGTTGGCGACTTCGATCTCACCAAGACCAAGGATGTCCTGGAAGACATCCCCCCTCAGTCGCCCCTAATTTCCAACTCCTACCCTGGGGCTTTCTCTGACTTCTATGGCTTCCCTTCTCATCCCATCTGCGTCTACCGTACGGGCGACGAGTGGCCAATGCCCAAAGGCCCCCAGGCGCAGCATGTGCCGAGGGGGGCCAGGCCCGTCTGCAACCACCCGATCCGAGCCGTGTGGCGCACACTAGGTGAACAGGTGTACAAGTTCCTCGATTCCCTTGAAGTCTTGTGGTCGACCATCGATCCTGTCCGCTTCGCCGAGGAAGAAGGGGAAGCAGGTCCCCTCTATCTCTGGGTGGGCGTCATTCCTAGGTCTCTCTCCCTCGAGGTCGCCAAGGTCGCAGCCGTCGGCTGCAAGAAGATCCTCGCTGCCGCTCAGTTCCCTCACGTCGAGATCGCTTTCAGGGAGTCCGTCTTCACCCGATCCGCTGGCCCACAGCTTCTGAACCATGTCGTCTCCGTAGACCCCACCGCCGACATTCGTAGCCCCTTCACTGGCACTCTCGGTGTTCAGATCGCTCCCCGAAACACTTCTCACTTCGAGGGCACCGGTGCTCTGTACCTCTGCGAGGGCGGCCAAAGCAATCGGGTCTTCCTCCTGACCACCCGCCACGTTGCTCTCCCGCCGAGCGTACACCACAATGAGCTCTATGAGCGCAAGAGGACCAGCCAGCCTCGTCATGAGGTTCTCATCCTCGGCAGCAAAGCGTACCCAGACACCCTCGAGGCCCTGATGGCTGACATCGGGCGCGAGCTTATCTTTGTCGATCACTTCAACAGGGAGCTTGCTGCGTTAGGGGAAGCCGTTGAGGACGAGGACGCCACGGTAGCTGAGGTGCGCCAGGAGTTTAAAGGCAAGTTGGCAAAGACGGAGAAGACGATCATGACCGTAAACGCGTTCCACAGTGACATCGCCAAGCACTGGAGCACGGCGAGCCAGCGCGTGATCGGTCACGTCATCTATGCCCCTCCTATTTCCGTCGGTACCGGCCCCAAGCCATTCACCGAAGATTGGGCTTTGATCGAACTCAACCGCGACAAGATCGATTGGAATAATTTCAAGGGCAACGCCGTGTATCTCGGTCCGTCCCGATCTATCTTACAGAAGTCATCTAGTCAGACTATTATATCCAGGAAACAAGATTTCAGCCCCTGACTTTGTCCTCAAGATGCACCCTCACCCCGAGGGCCGCTCCGCCTTCAAGTATCCGGTTGGCAGTCTCCTGCATGTTAAGGGCATCGTCAAGGAGGAAATACGCCAGCCGACCTTGCTCGACGCAAATGGAGAGGAGTGCCTTATCGTCATCAAAAACGGTAAGAGCACTGGTATCGCCATTGGTCTCGGATCCGATATAGAGTCCTTCATTCGAGTGTACGACGAGTATGGCATTAAGTCGACATCGATGGAGATTGCCATCCACCCCTACAACCACAAGGACGGTGCATTCTCCGCCCCTGGGGATTCGGGGTCCATTGTCGTTGATGGGCTGGGACGTATCATCGGCCTGCTTACCGGCGGTTCCGGCACGACTGGCTCTACAGACGTGACCTACGTGACGCCGTATTCCTGGGTCGAGGAGCAAATCAAGAAGGCGTTCCCCGACTCCTACCTCTACCCGATCAAGGGGTAGGTTGCGACATCAACACCATGACATCGGCGAGGCTGGCGAGGCGTCTCGTTACTTTTCCACCTATGCGACTTCTTCTCTTTCCGTCACACTCCTTTATCTATCAGTTGTCGCTGCCGACGTGGTGGACTATTGCTTAGGTTCGTCTCTTTCTTTTCCTCGCATTGACGACTTTGACGTCTTAGGCCCTAGCATAGTGGACTCGTTTTTTTGTACAACTAACGGTTTTTTACTAATGGTGTAGGCCCCAGACTCGTCAGCTTGTCTCGTTTCCTTCCTCCCTTCGCGCAATTGACGACCTTGACGTCCAGGTCCCAGACGACTAGCTGGACTGCCGGACAAACTCGTGACCTTCGAGTGGCGTCTCCTGGGCATATGCGGACATTCGATTAATTGGTCCTTGTACGGTAGCATCTCGTTTTCTCTCGGACAGTCGCAACGTAACTTTGTATAATCACCCTCCACCACTCCTCGATCGCTTGTATGAACCTTGTATCTTGAATTGATTTCGTGTTTGAATTGCGCGCGATAATCCAAGGTTCAATACCTAAGTAAAGTCGACTTGGGCACTTGGTACTCTGGCGCTACGTAGTGCTTGTCTCTCTTCTCGCTCACCACTTCACCGTCGCGACTAAAACTCCAGTTTTTAACTTCGTCTTACGACTTCACCCCAATATAAGTACCACCGTTTGCAGGATTTCGGATACCGAAGCCAATGAGATTACCGCTAAGGCTTTGGAATATCATGTCGGACAAGGATCTACGTCGCCCGACTAAACTCGACTAAGATGATAACCGATACGTCAAAACCACATCTTTTTGGCAACAAGTTCAGTACTTCTCCACCAAGCTAGGACGACTACAGCTCTATCTCTATTCACGACTCGACAACCCGACGTAACGGCCGATCTCTTTGGTACTAGATATTATGCACGTCTATTTGATAGGAGCTGATTTTAACAATGACGAAGTCCTTCGTATACTACCAACTTCGCTCATACAACGACGTTTGTACAACGTCGCTCTCTATATAAAGACGTAAGCACGTTAGCCCTTGTTACTAATAAAGTATCAGGTCTTTCTTGACTTTCTGAATATCGTATACGCCTAACGACATCGACTAACGATGTGAGGCGGACCTACTGAACGGCCTCCACCCATCTCTTAGCTGCAGAGTAGCTAGTAGTACTTCACCAGCCCTAGTCCTTCCTCCACCATGCAATGATTCAAGGCCATTGCAACCAGCTTATTGCTTCGGGTAGGCGTCGAGCTTTAGGTGGGTATTCCAGCCTAATCAGCCAACCGTTTTGCGTTGCTCAACACTAGAGGGTCACCCTCGGCCCCACGAGCCTGCAGTAGTCCCTGGATGAAGTGGGGGGCCTGTTGCGGTTGGTTATGTGAACAGAAGTGTGGAGGCCTGAATATTGTCATTTAGAATGAACTGAACAGCGCTGGAGGGGAGAATTGCACATGAAGGGGTGGCCGCATCAGAATCTGCAGAACATCCAGACACCCTAAGTGGATCCCACACCCATCGCAGGGACTTGAGCGTCTGGATCATGATATATATAGGGAGGTCGAGCTGAAAAAAAAAGAAGCCTCGAGTGCTGCAACAACATCACGGCCGGTGGGCCTATAGGCCCAGATCTCTTTTGCGTTGCGGTGTTGGAACTGGCATCGATGTTAGGGGCAAGATCGGCACAAACTGAAGAATGCTATTTGGGTTTTATATATATTGAGAAGGAACGGGAAAGAGTTGTTGATGAGCTCCATTCATTGGAAGATAGAGCACGTTCATTCCATGGGTGGTCAAACTCAAGAGCTGTTTGCTCATGGCGTGAAAAGCACTAGCTGATGTACCTCTGTGGGGCTTTATCTTCATTTGATCGGTGTTGATAGGTGTCACGTCGCGATCATGTCATGACAAGACGCTCAGCAGATATACGTGAAGTTGTCCGAATTTGATTGTCATTATTGTCATGCATGGATCACACAACAATAACGGATAACAACGCACCCCCCCAAGCAAGCGGGCCGGGGCCATTCGGATTTACATGCATTGTTCATTGCGATCCGGAATAGTCCGCATGGTATCTATCATCCAAAGCCGCACAACTGTTGTAAGACCACATGTATGTACACATTCCCGAGAGGAAGCTATACCCGGCCTATGTTCGCGGTGGTCGGGCTAGATGAAGGAATCAGCGGTGCGGCCATTGCTGGTTAATTACGTTGTTGGGTTGCCGCGGCTGATAGCCACGGCATTATATCACGTGCCCTTCACCAATACTCATGCGAGATCAATATATCACACCGGTTCGATCTTCCCTAGCTGATAACTCATATACATACACAGACTCCTACCCAGTCGTCTGGTAATTTTCCGAAATTTATCCGCAACTTCGTTGCTCTTCGGATTGAAAATTACCAGACGACTGGCTAGGAGTCTGATACATACATATTGATTTGTTAGCTTCGGAATCTAGTGATTCCTAGGCTGTTTCCGGATGGGAGTGACGGGGAGGTGGTGATACGGGTGCCGGCTCCGAGTATTGTTGGCCAGACGCTAAGCGTGCCTCTTGATGCGTTGGAGAACCGTGGCGGTAGGGGTGTGAAATTGTTGGCCGAACGTAAAAACGTGCCTCTTGATTTGTTGGAGAACTGCGCCAGCTCTGTGGAACGAAAGGAGGGAACCGCGTGCTTCAGAGACCCCCCAACGCCCAATGTGGTTAGCTGGTTATGGGTCTAAGAGGTTCTCTTTGCCGCGATGGATAAGGGCGTAGATGGCGCTCACACGTTTCGTTATCCTGCACTGGCCTTTATCATTCTTCTGCGCCGACTTTCTTATTCACCTTCCATTTTCCTTCCTTCTCGATTGCAGGGTTTAGTGGTCGAGTGGCCTGCTTTCACCCCATCAATGGATAATGGTGTAGATGGCACTCACACGTTGCGTTATCCTGCGTTGGCTCTTTTTCATTCTTTTGCACCGTCTTTCTTATCCACCTTCCATTTTCCTTCCTTCTCGATTGCAGGGTTTAGTGGTCGAGCGGCCTGCTTTCATTCTCCGTCCATTTCAAGCGATAACGCCGGGGGAGCCTCTAGACCACGGCAAGGTGGGTTCTCGTTCCTAGAGGTTAGCTTCTGGTATCCATCCTTTTGGGGACTGATTTGACTCCCCATGAAAGGCAATTTTCCTGTCACTGATCGGACTTTGGGTCCCGATTTAGGGTCCATTTTGAGGTGCCTTGCAGATGATCACTGTCAGCTCAAATGTGACCACACAAAAAGGCCGGCCACAGCTTGTCGTTCAACTCTACGTCGGCCACCGAGCGTCTACAGACAAGAATTGTCAATGGCCATTGTGACATCTATCATGCTCAAAAGGAACTATCGCGTCGACCTTATTGTGGACCTCGTGAGGCTCTTTGGCCCTCCCATTCTCATATTTTCGGCGGTAGTTTCCTTTGTCGTTCCTCGCGCAGTTCTCGTTGCGAATTTTTCGCGGCCTCTTCTCTATGTGTTGATAAGCGTGTTGTACTGGACTGCAAAAGTGCAAATTACCCAATGGAGGTACCGTCAAGAGGCCAAGAAACTGGGTGCGGTCTGCTTTCCTAAACTTCGGGGGAAATGGCCTGGAAACCTGGACATCATTTATCTGTACGTCTATATGGTTAAACAAACCAATCCACTACAGTAACTATCTTCATCTAAAAAAAAATCACACACGCACACACATTTGTTGTTTCTGCTCCCCCGGCTATGGACAGTGCGATGCGTTCACTCAAGGAGGGATACATCGCCGACTCTGAAGAATTTTTCGGCGATGGTGACACATTCAATATGGGGGCGTTCTGGACGAATATCTATGTTACTAGAAGCCCTACCTTCATACAACACGCACTAGCGACGGAACCTGACTTCTTCCCCATGGGAGAAGACCAGTGCACCTTGTGAGATGCTTATATATCATTTCTCTTTTTCTGCTGGGGATCTCATTTCGTACATCTGGTCTTGCCTGGTAGGCTTCACGGAATGTTTGGGAATGGTATTTTGGCAACTGATGGCGCTGAAGCTAAGGTACGTAGAGGAATAATGAGACCTTTTTTTGGTACGTGAAAGAACATTGTCCTAGCAGTACATCATGAGCTCACCATCCCTCCAACTGACATGTCGTAGCCAAACAGCGTGTCCGGGACTTCGATCTTCTTGATCGCTATGCCCAGAAGGCCCTCGCTCTCATCCATGAGAGGGCTCAATCTGGCCAATCCATCGACGTTCAAGACTTGTTCCAACGTTTCACTATCGACATTGCAGGAGAATTTCTCTTCGATACGACAGAACTCAACACTCTTGACCTACCACTCCCCCTTCCAGGACAAGTTGAGCCTGGTACAAGAGGAACTCTCGCGGAGGGACCTTACGGTGGAACGATTCATGCCATTGACAGGCTTCAGGATATTTCTGTCCTTCGTAGCCTTAAGGGGAAGGCTTGGGGGCTTTTCGAGTTTTTGAAAGACGAAACGAAGGAGCATAATGGGGTCGTTGATCGATTCATTTTACCGCTCGTTGCTAAGGCTTTGGAGAACAAGAAGAAGAGAGGGAATCAGAAGATCGATATTCAGGATGGGAAGTTCATCGACCATTTAGCGGATTCGATGGATAACGCTAGATTGATTCGCGATGAGGTAAGTAGGTCGTTCGACGTGGAAACCTCCAAACTCTGGAGAACATCCACCCCCCCATGCATGGCTGGGATGCTCAGTGTGCTCATGGACTACGCAATAGTTGTTCAATGTCCTCTTGGCATCTTGGGATACTTCAGCGTCAACGTTAACCTTTGTACTCTATTTCCTATCCATATATCCTGAAGCCGCAGCCAAGTTGCGAGACGAAGTAACAAGGATTCTTCCAAGCGGATCTCCTACACTCGATAGCATCCGGAAAATGACCTATTGTGAGTCTTGCGCACGCGCGCGAACCTTTTCACAGTGTGAGGGCTGATGACACCACACTAGTACGTGCCATTCTCAATGAGACATTACGTCTCTTCCCTCCAGTTCCAACGATCCCTAAGGCTTCCAGAACGGCCTGTCTCGTACCTGGGGATCACACGACAAACGGGAAACCAGCGTACATCCCTGCGGGAGAGGAGACGATTCTCCTATCTGTATTCGCTCTTCACCGAAAGAAAGATGTATGGGGGGAAGATGCAGAGCTATTCGTTCCGGAACGTTGGATCGATAAGGATGGAAGGCATAAAGTTTTGAATAACTCCCGTGCATTCTATCCGTTTGGCGCTGGGCCAAGGGCTTGTTTGGGTCAGGTAAGACTTTGATGACTATTTAAAAATCATTGATCGGCTGTGGAAACTGCCTAACGACACTGCTGTATTATACCTCGCAGGAGTTCGCATATAACGAGGCAAGCATCAGTACGTATCATATCTTATCCAAACGCTTTTCATCGTTTCGAATGTTTTACTGATCACTGGGTGGGGGTGTTCTGTTATCTGCGCAGTGCTAATTCGTATCCTTCAAATATGCGACACCTTTACATTACGCCAAGAACAAGATGCTCCCCCAGGGTCTTGCCCACCGGAGTCATGGAAAGGGGCTCCAGGAAGGAAAGGAATTGAGCAGGTTTGGCCCAAGACGGCTATCACCCTATTTGTCAAGGTAAAGCATAACCTCGCCGTTGACACCAACGCAACGGAATGTTACACTGCACACAGCGGATTCTCACCAGATTTTCTCTGTTTTCTTTTGGTTTAGGGGGGTTGTTGGGTCCAGATGGGTCTTGCATGTAGTTAAATGATGAATGCTTGTATCTGCCATCTGGGAATCTAATTGGGAGTGAGTTGGATTGTAGCGGGAGACGGCCAAGGTGGCCCAGAGTATTAGACGAAATGTCGGACTAGCGATGTTGTCGCTCAGTCCCGTTGTACGTGAACTAGAAATATATTGAAAAGTAATCACCTAGCGATGTTGTCGCTGGTGTACGAATATTAGATACACGTTTTATGAAAGATGAACAAGATCTAACCAACACACTTCAGTCCCGTTGTACGTGAACTGAGGAAAGGTTACTGACTTTGGCACGGATGTCACCAAGAAAGGTAATAGGTGTAAATCTAGACGCCACACGACTCAACATCACCAAACGTGAGTTGGTCATAGCGTACACCATAGAACCAAGAATTCTAACACAGAGTGTATTAGCAGCTAGCATGCAGCGACCCACGCGTGACCCATCACAAGTACATCTTAGCTGCGTTGGCCTGTTCGTCTATACAGCGCCGAGAAGAAGTAAAATACATTCTGGTCACGAGATATCAACGGCGATGTGACACTGACATTCAACTGACATTCTCGTTCTTCCTCTCACCCGGCTAGCCGCCGTCTACCAGTCAGCCCTTTAGCCTTTTGCTATCTCCTCGTATTCACCCTTTCGCTTTTGCTTTCTCGTTCTAGTGAATTTCGACAGCGAATTCTTCAGCTCGTGCGTTGTCGCCGCTCAGCAAGAGAGCACAGGGTCACCTGTCTCTCCTACCGCCACCGCTGTTGGCGACTTCGATCTCACCAAGACCAAGGATGTCCCGGAAGACATCCCCCCTCAGTCGCCCCTGATCCCTGACTCCTACCCCGGGGCTTTCTCTGACTTCTACGGCTTCCCTTCTCACCCCATCTGCGCCTACCGTACGGGCGACGAGTGGCCAACACCCAAGGGCCCCCAGGCCCAGCGCGTGCCGAAGAGGGCCAGGCCCGTCTGCAACCACCCAATCCGAGCCGTGTGGCGCACACTAGGTGAACAGGTGTACAAGTTCCTCGATTCCCTTGAAATCTTGTGGTCGACCATCGATCCTGTCCGCTTCGCCGAGGAAGAAGGGGAAGCAGGTCCCCTCTATCTCTGGGTGGGCGTCATTCCTAGGTCTCTCTCCCTCGAGGTCGCCAAGGCCGCAGCCGTCGGCTGCAAGAAGATCCTCGCCGCCGCTCAGTTCCCTCACGTCGAGATCGCTTTCAGGGAGTCCGTCTTCACCCGATCCGCTGGTCCACAGCTTCTCAACCATGTCATCTCCGTAGACCCCACCGCTGACATCCGTAGCCCCTTCACTGGCACTCTCGGTGTTCAGATCGCTCCCCGAAACACTCCTCACTTCGAGGGCACCGGTGCTCTGTACCTCTGCGAGGGCGGCCAAAGCAATCGGGTCTTCCTCCTGACCACCCGCCACGTCGCTCTCCCGCCGAGCGTACACCGCAATGAGCTCTATGAGCGCAAGAGGACCAGCCAGCCTCGTCATGAGGTTCTCATCCTCGGCAGCAAAGCGTACCCAGACACCCTCGAGGCCATGATGGCTGACATCGGGCGCGAGCTTATCTTTGCCGATCACTACAACAGGGAGCTTGCTGCGTTAGGGGAAGCCGTTGAGGGCGAGGACGCCACGGTAGCTGAGGCGCGCCAGGAGTTTAAAGGCAAGTTGGCAAAGGCGGAGAAGACGATCATGACCGTAAACGCGTTCCACAGTGACATTACCAAGTACTGGAGCACAGCGAGCCAGCGCGTGATCGGTCACGTCATCTATGCCCCTCCTATTTCCGTCGGTACCGGCCCCAAGCCATTCACCGAAGATTGGGCTTTGATCGAACTCAACCGCGACAAGATTGATTGGAATAATTTCAAGGGCAACGCCGTGTATCTCGGTCCGTCCCGATCTATCTTACAGAAGTCATCTAGTCATACTATTATATCCAGGAAACAAGATTTCAGCCCCTGACTTTGTCCTCAAGATGCACCCTCACCCTGAGGGCCGCTCCGCCTTCAAGTATCCGGTTGGCGGTCTCCTGCATGTTAAGGGCATCGTCAAGGAGGAAATATCCCAGCCGACCTTACTCGACGCAAATGGAGAGGAGTGCCTTATCGTTATCAAAAACGGTAAGAGCACTGGTGTCACCATTGGTCTCGGATCCGATATAGAGTCCTTCCTCCGAGTGTACGACGAGTACGGCATTAAGTCGACATCGATGGAGATTGCCATCCACCCCTACAACCACAAGGACGGTGCATTCTCCGCCCCTGGGTCCATTGTCGTTGATGGGCTGGGACGTATCATCGGCCTGCTTACCGGCGGTTCCGGCACGACTGGCTCTACAGACGTGACCTACGTGACGCCGTATTCCTGGGTCGAGGAGCAAATCAAGAAGGCGTTCCCCGACTCCTACCTCTACCCGATCAAGGGGTAGGTTGCGACATCAACACCATGACATCGGCGAGGCTGGCGAGGCGTCTCGTTACTTTTCCACCTATGCGACTTCTTCTCTTTCCGTCACACTCCTTTATCTATCAGTTGTCGCTGCCGACGTGGTGGACTATTGTTAGGTTCGTCTCTTTCTTTTCCTCGCATTGACGACTTTGACGTCTTAGGCCCTAGCATAGCGGACTCGTTTTTTGCTTTCCTTTTTTTCGTACAACTGACGGTTTTTTACTAATGGTGTAGGCCCCAGACTCGTCAGCTTGTCTCGTTTCCTTCCTCCCTTCGCGCAACTGATGGCCTTGACGTCCAGGTCCCAGACGACTAGCTGGACTGCCGGACAAACTCGTGACCTTCGAGTGGCGTCTCCTGGGCATATGCGGACATTCGATTAATTGGTCCTTGTACGGTAGCATCTCGTTTTCTCTCGGACAGTCGCAACGTAACTTTGTATAATCACCCTCGATCGCTTGTATGAACCTTGTATCTTGAATTGATTTCGTGTTTGAATTGCGCGCGATAAACCAAGGTTCAATACCTAGGTAGAGTCGACTTGGGCACTTGGTACTCTGGCGCTACGTAGTGCTTGTCTCTCTTCTCGCTCACCACTTCACCGTCGCGACTAAAACTCCAGTTCTTAACTTCGTCTTACGACTTCACCCTATAATAAGTACCATCGTTTGCGGGACTTCGGACACCGAAGCTAACGAGATTACGGCTAAGGTCTTGGAATACTATCTCAGACAAGGATCTATTTACGTCGCCCGACTAAACTCGACTAAGACGATAACCGATACGTCGAAACCACGTCCTTTTCGGCAACAAGTTCGGCACTTCTCCACCAAGCTAGGACGACTACATCTCTATTCATGACTCGATGACCCGACGACCCCGTACGTATCGGCCGGTCTCTTCGGTACTAGATATTATGCACGTCGATTTGATAGGAGCTAGTTTTAGCAATGACGAAGTCCTTCGTATACTACCAACTTCGCTCGTACGACGACGTTTGTACAACGTCGCTCTAGCCCTTGTTACTAATAAAGTATCAGGTCTTTCTGAATATCGTATACGCCTAACGACATCGACTAACGATATTCTTCGTGTGAGGCGGGCCTACCGAACGACCTCCACCCACCTCTTAGCCGCAGAGCAGCTAGTAGTACTTCGCCAGCCCTGGTCCTTCCTCCACCATACAATGATTCAAGGCCATTGCAACCAGCTTATCGGAGCCTAACACTTCGGGTATACTACGCGGGCGTCGAGCTTTAGCTGAATCAGCCAACCGTTTTGCGTTGCTCTACACTAGAGGGTCCCCCAACAAGGGCCCTGCCCTTGGCCCTACGAGTTTGCAGTAGTCCCTGGATGAAGTGGGGGCCCGCTGTTGCGGCTGGTTATGTGAACAGAGGTGTGGAAATATTGTCATTCAGAATGAACTGAACAGCGCTGGAGGGGAGAATTGCACATGAAGGGGTGGCCGCATCAGAATCTGCAGAACATCCAGACACCCTAAGTGGATCCCACACCCATCGCAGGGACTTGAGCGTCTGGATCATAATATATAGGGAGGTCGAGCTGAAAAAAAAAAGAAGCCACGAGTGCCGCAACAATATCACGGTGGGCCTATTAGGCCCAGATCTCTTTTGCGTTGCGGTTGGAACTGGTATCGATGTTAGCGGCAAGATCGGCACAAACTGATGAATGCTATTTGGATTTTATATATGTTGAGAAGGAACTGGGAAAGAGTTGTTGATGAGCTCCATTCATTGGAAGATAGAGCGCATTCATTCCACGGGCGGTCAAACTCGAGAGCTGTTTGCTCATGGCGTGAAAAGCACCAGCTGATGTACCTCTGTGGGCTGTCCTACCTTTATCCTCGTTTGATGATAGGTGTCACGTCGCAATCGTGTCATGACGAGACGCTCAGCAGATATACGTGAATTTGATTGTCATTATTGTCATACATGGATCACACAACGATAACGGATAACAACGCACCCCCCAAGCAAGCGGGCCGGGGCCATTCGGATTTACATGCATTGTTCATTGCGATCCGGAATAGTCCGCATGGTATCTATCATCCGAGGCCGCGCAACTGTTGTAGGACCACATGTATGTACACGTTCCCGAGAGGAAGCTATACCCGGCCCATGTTCGCGGTGGTTGGGCTAGATGAAGGAATCAGTGGTGCTTCCGTGTGCGGCCATCATCAAGCTAGGATACTCCGGTTACGTGTCGGGTTACCCGCGGCTGATAGCCACGGCATTGCATCACGTGCCCTTCATCAATACTTAACTCATGCGAGAATTACACCGGTTCGATCTTCCCTATCTACTTAATACCAGCTGATAACTATATAGCTCCATTTCCCGTCTGCGCGATATCATTGGCTGCAAGAAGCCAAAGCAAAAGGGGGCAAAAAGTCAAAGGATTTGCTGCCACAAATGACACTGCCTTACATAAACATCATGATCCAACTACTTAACCCCCCATCGAATCAGTCAACCTCATCTCCCTTTTACCCTAGTTCCAAGCCATGTCGGACGTCGACTTCCTCCGTTCCAAGTTTCGTTTCTACCCTGACTTCCCCAAAAAGGTGTGTGTCATTTATTCTCTTGTCACCACAATCGCCGCTATCTCTTTCACACCCGCTGCCCCCTAAGTCCCTCCTGCAAACGTTTTACATGATTTTTTTGCTGAACGAGTAATTTGAAATAATAACCAGGGTGTAGCCTTCGCCGATTTCCTTCCAATCCTTCAAGATCCGATCGCATTCGAAACCCTTATCACCCATATCACCCACCACATCACCTCTCATACCATTCCTAGCATCTCCTCCTCTTCTACCAAGGGAAAGCCCCCTTCATATCATCCCAACGGAAACGGTGTTGTCCGCAATGGTCATCCTCACGCCAACGGCGTAACCATCACCAGTGGAATAACACATCCCACCACCAACAACAGCAAGAAAATAGACGTGATAGTGGCATTAGACGCCCGTGGATTCTTACTGGGACCCATCATAGCTCTCAGACTGGGCGCTTCTTTCGTTCCCGTTCGTAAGAAGGGCAAATTACCTGGCGAAACTATTAGCGTGGTTTATCAGAAGGAATATGGCACGGTGAGTGTGTTTGTGGACTTTCCGTGGTGTTCTTGAAGAAGAAATTGACCGATGAGGACGGATTTATTTTTGGTATTTTTTTGTTTTAGGATTCATTTGATATTCAGGTTGGAGCTATCAAAGAAGGTGACAATGTTATCGTTATCGATGACGTCCTTGCAACCGGTTCGTCTTCCTTTTCTTTCTTCCTCGCTCCTCACTGATTCTCTCTTCCCACGGTCATACATTCATGCACAACCCACACCTTCCACAATCGTACATTCACCGCACACGCACACGCACACGCACATATACATATACAACCAGGCGGCTCAGCAAAAGCAGCCGGTGACCTTATAAGTGCCTGTGGAGGCAAAACAGTCGAGTACATCTTCGTCATCTATGCCGCTTTCTTGAAGGGGCATGAGAAACTTGATGCCCCTGTCTATAACATCATCGAGGTGAATGAATGAACGAACGAGAATCTCGGAAAGCCACCCAGGGGCGTATCTACGTGGTCCGGAGGAGAAAGGCCACGATATATAGCGGTATATAGGGAGAGAAGATCATTGTTTTTTTTTTGTTATTTATGATATGATGTTGCTCTTTGATGGACTTGGGAGTACGTCTTTGCCGTAGGGGATTGATCAGGGTTAACGACAATATCGTTTGGTTGTGGAGGCACTTATACACATGTCCTAGTCGTCTTGCTTTTTTTTTCTCTCATCCCATCACGAGAAGTTGCTGGATGTAATGTACAAGTTATTGTAAGCTAAAAGTGACGCCGACTTCTGTCGAATTCTTTTTTTGTCATGAATCAGCCGTATATTATGCAGTCAGTCAATCGCGATCGTGTGCGAAGAGCTTATGTACAATTGTGGCTGTTGGTGAAGCCTAATTGACAATGTGATGCCAGCACCGATCGTGCTTCTAGAACTCGCGAAATTCGAGGGTCGCTCGATTTGCTCGCATGCATGTGTATCTGACGTCTTGAGACAATATAAGCACTTCCCATGGATGCATGCACACGCAGATGACTGTACTATTAAGAATGAGACCCGGGAAAAGAAAATATTATATAATATTATCGAAGGACTATCGTATTCCGTAAAGCAAGCCCATTGATGTATAACTGAACGGGAGGTGGTGGTGTTGAATTCGCAGAACCAGACTCATGAGCCTTCTTCTTCCCTCCATCATCGTCATCACCATCATCACCATCATTCACTTTCTTCTTCTTCTTCCCCGTGGTGTTTTCATCCTGTTTGATAACGTCCTCGACTCTCTTGACTTCCACGATTACGTCCCACCCCTCGCCGTCGTTCGCATTCACACTCCTCTCCTCCGCGACGCCCAACATTTCATCCATAACGCTTCCATCATCCCGACCAACCACCACAATGCTCACATCCCAAAGTTCCCTCCTAGCCAATTCCTCATCTGATTTATCTATGCTAGGATTGATTAACTCTCCATCGTCTGCATCCATCTGTCCTCCCCCCGAACCCCTGGTTCCACTGGCTCTCCCATCACTGCTCCCGCTACTGCCAGGACCAGCTTCACTCTCGCTCGGCTCACGCTTTCGTGAGTCATTCCAAACGATCACCCCGGCAAAGTGCGCCTTTTTAGCTAGGATGAGTTTTTGAAGAAAAGCGCATTCCCCTCGTCGGATGAAGACGACGACGGGTAAGAGATGAGCTGAGAGCTCTGATGATGATGGCGAAGGGAAAGTGGAAGAGGGGCATGATGATGAGGGTGTGGGGGTAGGCAGTGAGGAAAGCGTCGATGACGTTACATTTTCTTGTGCTTGCCCCCCTGAACGAACAGGGGGTGAATACCAGCGTATGAAGTCTCGAGGGTAGTCATGGCATCCATACGGATTGTCCACCGGTGCACGAACAACACGTACGGCACCATTAAACGGCGAGTCGGCGCTAAAGATAAGGGGATCCGGCATCGTCATCCGCGTCTGCTGTGACGTTTCACCCGATGCTGACTCCGACTCTAGGGGCTCTGAAAGGGGAAAAGGCTGTGGAGGCAAGACTGGATTTCCTCCAAAACTAGCCGTAGCGGCCAGAGCGTCAAAGACAAAACTTTCGTTGAACCCGGCATTGGCGCTTCGGAGTGGCGCTTGAAAGTTAGAAGGCCAATGAGAAGAGGTGAGAGAGGGCGCAAAAGAAAAGTAAAGGATGATATCTGGAAGTCCGAATCGTCGAAATGATTTTGGCGAAGCTTCACTTCTCCGTAGGGTCCTGAGGATGATTGGATCGCTAATATAAACTTTCTGTCCAGTATAAACGCGATACTGTCCAACTTTAAGAGAAGAGCAAAATAAAATAACATGCACGGGCAATCAGAATCACCTTCACATATCGCAGGCAAGAAAATGAAAGACTCACGTCGAGTAATGTCATACGCTGTTCGATCGATGCGAGCTGTCACTTGCGTTCGAATTCCAGTGATGTTAAGAACCTCATATCCATCGACGACTTTGCGAATTTTATCTGGCCCAGGGAAGCGATCTTCTGAAACAAGGCCTCCATCAGATGAGAGAATCCATTCGTGTACCTGTTATCGTCAAATAACAAAACGAAATAATCAGTCTCCAATCCATCAGTCAGGGGGAAACAGGTTGGGAAATCGTGTTCCAAGTATTCATACTAGAAAAGACTCACGTACTCCTCGACCCTTGGAACTTCACACCATCCATTCTCATCCCACCACGCCTTATCCTCCTCTGCGATCACAGCGAATGGATTTTTGTCCCCCGAAGTCTTGCTCCAAGACAACTTATCATAAGCATCAGGAGAAACAACGATACCAGCCAATAATCTTGCATATTCGAAATCGGGTCGTTCGCGCACGGATCCTATGAGACCTCCGAGGTCTCCCAAATGAGAGCCACCTTGGCGTGAGAACGTGACGAGGGGAGGACTGTATGCCGGGCATATCGAGTGTGAAGAACGGTGAAGTGCAGGTTGAATGGGGGGAGGTTGACGGAAATACATATTATCGAGGAACAAGACGTGTCCTTCTGTAGTGAAAACAAAATTACGAAAATCCTTGTTGAACATATTATCCTCGTCGAAAAGAAGGTAAAGATACTTGAAGCAATCGATCAGATGGGAAGTTAATTAAGACTAAAATTAGCAACACTCGCTTTCAACGATTCGGAGAGGGCAAAAGACTCCATCCGATCTTCATGTGCTCCAGTCAAAACATTAGAGACGGTCGCCAATCCACAGGGTACCTTCGTTCGGCGAATAAAATCCTCAAGAATACGGGCTCCAACATCTAGATAAAATGAGTCCCGTGTCGCCTGTGAGACCAAGATCAGTTCCAGCCGCCATTTCATTAGATGAACAAACTCACTCGGTACAAGAAGTACGTGCTTTCAATGAATTCTATTGAAGCACCTCAACAAAGAACCCAAGACCTCAAGGACAAACGTACCCGGTCGTAGGGGGTACCCCAAGCTGATGCCTTCACGTGTCATGACGTTAAACGTTTCAGGCATTCCGCTAAAACGCTTCCATAGGTTCCAATCTAAGATGCTAATCAGAGGGGACGCCAAACACTGGAAAAAAGCGAGGCGTACATGCCATGTGGGATTTAATCGCACTCTCTACGTCGCCGGCTAGCACCTAGCCCTTAGGTCAGACAGGGCGCGTAATTCTAGGCAGGGACCCAATTCCTTTACCTGGAGACCAGGCCAAAATGCTCCTAGCGAATCAATCCAAGTGGTAGCCAACTCTCCGGTCTCCATAGAAACCGTACGATACTGCCAAGATTCAAAGTTTCAGTGCGTAACTCGCGCCATAATGACGGGGATGCGGCTTACCCAGAAACCATCCGCCCCTCTGGAGTGTTTCATAAGTGGTCCGTACGAGTCATTCCAGACGTCCAAATAACGGTTTTCCCCCGTAAGCACGTACATCTTCAAGGCATATCTTGGGGACGCCACAATCGAACCGAGACATGGGCATGGCAAAGGGAAAGGTACCTACTCATAAAAAGAATCGATACCAGCCCCGATACCGCTATTTCCGGGATTAAGCCATCTCTGCCCTTCTATGATTAATAATTCTTGAGATCTCCAAGAGCACTTACACCTGATATAAGATCAATAGTGTTTCCGATGAGGTCCAATTGTGAACGACGATTCCATATTGCAAAAAAAGATTTAACAGCTGCATCCTCAAATCTCGGGTCCCCAGTCAGCCGACTCAATGTTGTAAATTCTAACAGCAATGAACCTGCACCAGCAGAGCCTGATGGAGGACAAGATATTACCTCGTTCAGGCTTTAGTAAAGGGATGGGCGGACGGCTTACAAGTCTCGGTGGTTTCTCCCGCCGGAACGCCTCTTCGAAGATTTACCTGTGGGATATATAGAAGGGTTTTGGCCTGAATTCACAGCATTATGGCTCACCCTAGCATATGGGATTCCTGTAGGTGTATCGAAGGCCTGCAGCAGCCTTTCTCCCAAATCGTAGGCCAGTGAGAGGAGTTGATTATCATATCCAGGTATTGCAAATCCATAATTAGGCTCAACACTAAATATGTGAGCACTGAGGAGTCCTCCTAGCACCCTTATGGTTGTCTCGAATACTTGAGGTTTGGTATCCACGTCAAACGATACATGAGAAATTGTGTTCCAGACAGCGTTGTTAAATCCAGTACGATTATTGAGGATTAAGAAGGAGTCCAGGTTATCGATCAAGGTGACAGAACAGTTTGCAAGAACATCGTTGAAATGGATGGCGGTTCTGCATGTAGAATGTAATGAGCGGTGCTGAGATAATGAGAACCTTATGGTCCGACTAACGGGTCAAACCAGTCTGGCCCCTGACCCGTGCATGTCAGTGGCTTCAGTTCGTCAAGAGGGAAAGCTTCATTCGATTTAGCACGCAGCAGGCATAAAACAGTGTAAGCACAAACCATGGTGCATGTATGAATCAAACCCATGATTCCATAATGATCTAGTGAGCTCGCTGAAAGCAAAGATAATTCCAAGACCATTCGATCGAAAGTAACGGAACGCTTACCGAGCCTCCAACTTGCGTTCGGTCGTCCATCCACGTGAACGAGATTCGTGCACAGAACCAGAAACACTAAGTGTCAAAAGAGAGAGACAGAATGCGGAAATACTCCATCTCATATTCTGCTGTTGCTAACAATTGCAGGACAAGGCGCTGTGTTGGAAGGAGTGTGCGTGACCAGATATACAGTCTTGGAAGTAGGAAGGAGCGCTTAAGGTCCTGTTTTCTCCGGGGAGCGTTTACGAGGAGCTGGTATTTTGTGCAACAAGTAGTAGAGAAATCGCTCGCCGTCGAAGGGCGGCTCTGCACCCTCTCAACAACTATCAACAAGACATTAGTCATCATCATCGCCACCTCCGTTGTCTTCGTGAATAAAAACTGAATTGTTTGTTCTCTTCCGAAGCGATGGACATCAGCAGAGATATTGGGACGTATATGCTTCAGGGATGGGTGAGAATCTCGCATTGTTGTAGTATCGACTTTGTTTAACTGTATCACTCTCTAGATTTTGACAAATGATGCCTGTCCCAAATGTATTTACCCCCTCATGCGGTCCCCAGCTGCGCGCTCCCCACCGGAAACGTTCTGCGTTAATTGTGATGGAGGACCCACCGGGAGCTCAAGTAGGTTATAGGAGTCTTCCCCGTGTTGCGTCTGTCATTCAAAGACGGGTTGTGGTCAGCCAAGGGAGAAAAAACCTACACTAGCCAACCAATAATTGCTCAAGCATCAGAAGAGGCTTCTGCGCATACTGAATCGGCATCAAGCAGTAGTCATCGGTCGCGTGCGTCTACCCCTCCCACAGAAGTATCTGAACCTCCACACAATGCCGGGGATGATTTCGATCCACTGCCACCACCTTCAGAAGAAGTTCTTCAGCGTAGGGCCCAATCGGATTATGCTTCCGCAGAAATTGGAAAACTCCTTTTGAGAGGATATGCAATGCTTGCGGACGAATGTCCTAATCTGACGTGCTATGGTGTGCCACTTGTGCGGCCGCCCAAAACCCCAGACGGTGGACCAAGTGCCAATAAGGTATGAAGCGAAATGAACTCCTTGACTTTCTTCATGTTCGTCAACATCTCTAACAGGAATGCGTTGTCTGTCGCTCCGTTTATGTATATGGCTCTGACGGTAGGAGCCTAGTCGCTGCCACAGTACCCATTCCGCAAAACCTGGTCGCGAACTCCAATGCCTCCATCCAACCCCTTTCGAGGGCGCTAGCTGAGGGAATAACCCAGTCAAAGGAGGTCACTTCAGCAGTATGTAGCCCTACATCTAATGAGGGTTTAAATGAACTCATGGCCATCGAGGATGCCCCAAGCACACAAGCGGCTTTCAATGACGCTTCTCTGCAAGTCTCAGACCCACTGCAGCAGACACTGCTCGCGTTGGAGCACTCGTTGACCGTTTTAGCCTCGCGGATGCGTGAACTTGCGTCACCCCCTGCTCTAACAAATCTCAACACAGCCGCAATGACGGATGTCGCTAAGACAATGGATTCTGTTTTAAGCGCTTTGAATAAGGCAAAGCAATTGAAGTAGGCACTCTGGGTTTGCCTTTATACTGCTTCGAAATCAATTGAATTGCATAACCAAAACATGCATGAAGTTCGCCGTTGACGCGCGGCTCCAAAGCGCAACCAGTAACCCCCCCGTAGAGAGAGAGGAGTGGCATAGACACCACACCCCCACGCACTCAGACACGACTTCAAACCAGATATCACAACCCGTCATCCCGACCACACCAACCTTGACGACTGGCCGCACTGCCACGTACAAGTAACAAAATAGAGTACAACAACAACAACGCGCGCTTCCAAAGCGCCCGCTTTGTTAATTAAGCCAGTGGCTAGAGCAAGTGTTTGGGAAGACAAAGCAAAGAATGCTATGACAAGCCATCTTAGCCTAGTTGGGGAAGAGTTACCGTGACAAGCAAAGCGCAGCCTCAACGACCACAAAGCTGCACTGAATTACTCTCTATTCATGCTCTCCCTCCCTAGCTTCAGGGGCTGACTGCGGCTAGAGCTTGAGGTTCTTTCGGGACAATGATAAGAGGCTGGTCTGCTGTCCGGATTCTCCCCAGTGAGCTTAGGTCCCCCCCTGGAATCCCCATTCGTTTCGCCACCCATTCTCCCTCGAAAATGCTAACAAAGTAAGCAGAGTCTACTGCTCTACCTTGAGGCGTGCATTTCGCTAAGTGTCTTCGCCTCGAAGTCAGAGGATCGCGCTGCTTGAGAGCATCCCGTCCTTACCAATTTTAAGAGATTCTACGATCTCCAACCGCGTATTCACAGACAAATCATTTTTGGGGAAGCCTCATTCAAGCTTCGAGGATGATGCAGATGTCTTCCCGGACAACGAGACGTTTGAGCATCTGGGAGACGCTATCTTGGGCTATTGTGTCACAAAACTCATCAGAAGCGTTTATCCCAAACTGAACCCTGGCGGTGCAACCGTGCGTAAATATTCCCCTTCAAACACCGCATATCCTGAACTATGGTGTATCAGATTGTGCGTTCTCGCATCGTGGAGAACCGAAATTTAGCCGCAATAGCCAAAGCATACCACATGGACGAACGGCTCACAGTGAGCACCGCACAACCTTCTATTAAGAACCACGATCGAGCATTGGGTATGATGGTTACACCTTCCCCCTCGTTGGAACTAAAATGCCCTTCCAGCTAGAGCCATCGAGGCCTTCGTAGGTGGATTGCATGAGGAGCAAGGTCTAGCCGCCGTGGAAACCTGGATTTGGGCATTGTTTTTGCCATTCGTGCGAACCGAATACGAAATCCTTCGTGAGGAGCTGCAGGTTCAGGGCAACGCTCCCCCATCATATGACGGCGGGAAACACCAACAATGCGATGCACGTAGCGAGACTTCCTCGAGTAGCTCCACCGTCATGCCTCCTGAAACCCTTCAAGCACGAAATGAAGCGACTGTTGCATTGGCTGAGTTGAATGAGAAACTAATCCAAATGAAAATCGCCGATAGAATCAGATGGTCTGAAGATAATTTGGCACCTGGGCAGAACCCTACCTTTCCAATTTGGAAGCTTGTTGTGCGATACAACGATGATGTAGTTGGCGAGGCGCGGGCGACCAGGAAAAAGGAGGCGAAGAACTTGGCGGCCTTTGCGGCTCTCAGGAACCTCCGAGTGAAGGGGGTTCTGCGGTAAAGCACCAGAGTATGTAAAAGAGGGTCTCTGTATTTGTCTGCGGTGTCTCAGTGTACTTCCTCCATTGCAATGACTACATTTTTCCATCAATGACACTGGGATCAATTGGCGATGATTTGCCAAATCGCCCAGCGTGATGCGTTCCAGCAGTCTGGAGCAGTGGTCGTGTGTTCGAGGCCACGCTCGCGTTCTAGTGGAATCCCAATGACTGGTTGATAAATTTGACCGATAGACTGCAGGTGCCTGGTGTTTAGATGTTCCAGCTGGGTATTTCACTATGCAGTAACCCCTATCGATTGGCAATGGTACTGCTGTGTAACGCATTCTAGCCCATTCCGCAGGGAGTGTCCGACAAAGAGCAGCAATGCATCTCGAACTGTATCACTACATTACCGCCGCCCTGATTGAACACTAACCGATTTGGGACATGCCTGATTTTGGCTCAGCTTGGAGATCTGGGACATCAACAGAGGACGTACATTCATGGCTCGTCATATGGAACATGGTGGCACGGGCTAGGAGCGAAGCATTCGGTTCAGGAGGCGGTGACATGCCCTATTCTGGGAATTCCGCGGTGACCACTGCTGCCGGGTCGATGAATGGATTCACCACGGTGAATCTCGCTGTTGTACTGGATCTCGGTACCGATCGGCTGAACCCACCCAGTGATTGGCTTGCAACAGCCCCCTAATCCGATAACGGCCACCCACACGCATAAAAAGGACTCGTCTTCTTTGAGCCTTCCCCAAAGATCCTCTGCTCTTCCGTGCTGGTCAATTTCAAGATGATCCTCGAGTATGCGAAATAGCTCACAATGCGGATTCCAGAACTGACGGTGCACCTAACGACAGTGATGTAACAGAACTGATAAAGGACCTTCCGCGGTTGCCTGCGTTGTGGGATCCAGAACACGCCGGACGGGTCTTTAGAGACTCATCATCCGTTATCCGGTCGCGTTCCCCACTCGAAGACGATAGGGCTGAGTGTGAAAGGGACAACAAATCCCTCGCAATTATTGGGAGTGCGACACTGCACTACTGTACAGTGACTGAAATAGTGAGAAGCTACCCAAACCTCCTTCCGCGAGGCATAGAGGTTCGCTTAATGGTCTTTCATCTACGCTGATACTAACATGAATTTAAGACGATTCATTCTCAAGTCACTGGCGACAAAAACCTTCTCCAAATAGCCAAAGGATACAAACTTGGGGATAGGCTGTGTGTCAACGCGGCTCATCCCCACATTAAGGAGCATGAAAACGCATTGGGTTCGTAAGAAAACAGCCGAAGCACTGGCCGTGGTTTTGAGATTAAAATATTCCGTCTGTAGTTAATGCGCTGAAGGCGTACGTAGGAGGCCTCCACCAGCAAGGAGGAGAAGCAGCCCTCGAATGGGTGAGGAAACTTCTAGGCCCCTTCATAAGGGTTGCACATTCCCGCATTTCCCATGAAAGAGACCAAGAACTTCCCCAGTATTCTCCATCAAGTCAAGACTTTCCCCGTCCGGGCACTTCGACTGAGGGTTTTCCGTCTTCCCCTGGGGAATTGAGCGGCGCGTCAACCGGACGTGAGGGTATAGTACCAAACGGCATGTTGAGCCAGTTGAACGAGGCGCTGGCAAGGCGCGGGATAGCTCTCGGCATGCTGAGATGGGAGGACCAGATGCAGACCATCGTTCACAGCCAGAGCCCATCTTCCGTTATCTGGTCAGTGACTGGCCATTACGGCGGAGCGCAGATAGCGGAAGGCCAAGGAACGACAAAGAAAGATGCTAGGAATAAAGCTGCCGGCATGGCTTTGAGGACACTTAAACAGAGGGGGATATTAAACTAGTCACTCTGTTGAATCTCGACTGGTCGCCTCGTGGATTGAGTTTGTAGTCCATATTTTATTTTGTAGACGCCAGTTATGTATTGTAGTTTTCTATGATCCCAAAGAGTGTTTTTCATGGTTGGAACACAAACAGGTGCGAAGAGCGATCGGTGCAGTTGTTTATGAATATTTGGTCCGAGGACGCGGCAGGCGCGTGTTGGTGCTCGGGGTGCCATGCAAGCCACATGCAACACTGCCGTGGATCAAGTCCTTAGTATCTAGAGCACTGCCAAATCTGCCAACTGGAGGATATGCCACCGTCACCGACCCCACCATTTGGGCTCTTTAAATCCAAATCTAAAGAATTTCCTGAAATCCGCTCTAGATCGGTAAACTTCCAACCGGAGGAGCAGATGGCTGCATACGGTGCCACACATCCTCAAGAAGAGGATTATTGGTTGCAACATCAGGAGGGACCTTCCCCTGTCCAATTACAATATGATCCTATGCATGAGTTTCCCCAGGAGCGCCAGTTGCAGCCCAATCCAGGCCCAGCAATAGTATATCAGCCGAGTGAACGTACTGGATCCCAGCCTGGGTCCCCCACTACTTCTACTGCTTCTCGGCGTTCCAAGCTTTCCAAAAGATCTCCTCGGAATGGAGCGTCCGTCGTCCACGCGGGAGCTCAAGTGGAAAGTTCAGCTGGTCGAACCCCCCCTCACCTGCGAAGCCCACATAGCGATTCGGGGACTCTTCCAGGTAGTCCGGTGGGATTGGGCCATCCCTCAGGTGTTCATCAAGTATATATGAACCCAGCTCCACCGACAACCATATCCATCATCGACGCGCCATCCATGACTCCCACTCCTTCCCCTCCGCCCCCTCCACCGAAACGCAAAAGCAGCCTAAAGAGGCTTTTTATGCCTACCTGGTCCCGCACTTCCCTCCCTGAGACTCGGAATGTAGGGGGTGAAACAGATACCCCTGCTGTTGGGGCACAACGACCATTTGTAGAGCCCGTTCCGGTCTCCATGCCCATCCAACCGAAGCGGAAAGGGAGCCTTGCGGGGCGCCTTTTTCGAAATCGATCCAGATCCTTAGTCACGGAACCCCCGGATCCACAAGAGGAAGTCGTAACAATCCCTTCGAGGCAAGAATCGTACGTGGCCCCCAATCCGCCCGAGAGAAAGCGTAGCTTCGGTCAGGGCCTCTTCCGAAGTCGATCCCGCACCGCTGCGGTGGAAACTGAGGATGCACCGTCTGTGTATTCGAGGGGCGAATCTCCGACGACCCAATCTGTTGGGTCGAAGAAGCGTTTTGGCATATTTAGGAAGACATCTCGCGATATGCCTGCCACTCCTGAGGCTGAGACTTTCCATCCATCAGGAAGCGCTGTGTTTTTGGGTAATGTTCCGACTCGGAGTTCACTTGATGACGGAGCTCCAGACTCCGCGAGCGCCAGCACTCCAAAACGAAGCAGGAATCCTTTCAATATATTTCGAAAGAAGTCGACTGATTCAAGTCGCGGAAGTGTAGAAGAATATGCGCCTGAGAGGGCAGAATCTTTCCCTCCACAGGAGGGAGTCACACCTACCTCGGGCACTTTCCAAGATATGGATGCCCCAGCTCCCATAGTGTCGAGGCCTAAGCCGAAAAGGTCTTGGACGGACAGACTCTTGGGTAGGAATAAAGTGGGTCACATCTACCTACTCCTGGTAGAGACTTATTTGGTTCGATAGGCTCCCAGAATCTTCTCTGTTGTGCACGAGGAACCAGAAGAAATGCTACCAGAGGACCAACCTCCACTGTCACCACAGGTCGAGGTGAGGATGGCACTCATAGAATTCATTGTTTTTCTGACTGTGTCACAGCGACAACTCCTTACCCTTGATCCAGCTCATCAAGCTGACGTGACGCAATATCCGTCAGCTTTATCTGCTGTAAGCTGTAGTGACATTCTAATGGCGCAGTCACACTAAATACGTCACATTCAGGGAGAAGAGCCCCCCCCAGTCGTCGACTTAGTGGCACCACGCGGCACCACTTCTCCACGGCATCGCTCGGTATATGCTCAACTTTATTGCCAGGGTCGAGCCATCTTACATATTTGCACTAGCCACAGCCTACCTATCCTGATGGGTATCACCAATCATTCCCAGAGCGAGCCTACCCACCCGTGAGTACTCATCCCTTCTGTTGAGTTACCGCTGATAAATTCGCAGAAATCTCCCCCAGCGTCTATCCTCCAGACCAGCGTCACGCGACGCGCGGAGCCCCCGGGAATTACTCATGTCATGGAGGCGCCAAGGTCCACAACTGGACCGGTTTACCATGTATATCCATACGCAAGTAATACTCCACAGGACCCCGTCAGTGCTACACCAGGGCATCCTGTCAATGCCGGGAACTGGCGAGTTTCAGTGAGAGGAGGAGACGAGGATGATCGAGAACTATCCCAGACCTATCCATACACTGCTGGTCAGGAGGTCGGCGGGCAATCTCAACACAACCCTTCAACGATGACAAAGGTCCGGAGTGGAGCTCAGGTTGTATTACAGCCAGGCCAGGTGTGTGGCATTTTTATTTCATGGTATATTTGCATAGTGAAGATCAAGTAGGAATATGAACTCCCCGCGGACGGAAACGCTGTATTAGTGGTTCAAGAAGGCATGGACCTCGAGGGAAGCCTTTGTCGTACTCGTTTACGTGCCTCCCTAACTTCAGTTCCAGGTTAAGGATCCTGTCACTGGCGAGTTTGTTCCATACAATGAGGAATACATCGCAAGACAAGTCGATAGTAGGCGCGCTGCGTATGAGGAAACTTATTTCATCCCTCCGGGTAAAATTGTCGAATTCCAGGACGAAGAGGGCAACATCCTGTATCGGTAAGTGATGATGTTCAGTTCGGACGTGTCTTGATTGTGTCTCCATGGCTCTAGATCAGGGGGAGCTGACCGTCGCAGTGGCATTCACGATCTGGGCAATGGTATCCAGGGTGCCTATGATCCTGATGGTGCTTATGTTCTACATGTATGAGATTGGGCTGTGCCACATTTCCTCTTACGCCATTATTTTGGCGGGTTCTCGTCGTCATTGTCGGCTAATGCGAGATTTTCCTTTCTAGCTTGATGGCGACACGATAATGATGGGTGATCAGCGCAATCGTACAGCTGCAAAGTTCGTCATCATAATGATCTCATGGCAAAGCGATTGCGTACGACCATGATTGGATTTGTAGGCCTGCCAGATCGCCAACACGTGCCAACCTCGATGGCAGCTTATATGGGGATGATGCAGGCGGATCTGAGTTTTCGCCTCGTGCCACAGAGTATCGCGCATCTGCCGCACCACCATCTCCCCCGGAATCGTTCCGTCATCCGGCTTCTCCCACTGCTGGATCATATCGTCCAGAAAAATCCCCGCCCCCGGAATCCATCCGATCTGGAAATTCCTCTCCACATTACGCGCCAACATATGACACCCAACAAACCCCCAATACAATTCGGTCTCCGTCTCAATCCTTGAGAGTCCCTGGATCCCCACGCTCCGATCGGTCGTTACATTCACAAGCCGTTGAGCTTATCGAGGGTCTTCACATGCTCCTTGAGAAGAATGAGCACTGGAAGCCCCATGGTCCGATGGATGTTAGGCTTTTTTCTGTTCCCGTGTCTCAAACTGGCCTCATGTATATTTCAGTATGCTCGCTCCGTACGGAAGTGGAATATCGGTCATTCTCGCCATTGCCCTATGTCCTGCCATGACGGTTCCCTGTTCCATCGTATGCCGCAGGAAGGACTTTCTCTTGATCGAAGCGTAGCAGGTGCCCCTCCTGGTGGCGTTCAAGGGTCCCAGCTTACGGCAGACGATGTGCAGAATGGTAGGCGAATTATACTCTTGTTGACGTATGCTCCTAATATTTGTCTGTGTTTGCCAAGATTTGGAATACGTTGTGCCCGTAGTGGTCGGGACCCCTGGCCAAATAGTGCGTCTGGATTTCGACACAGTAAAAACGTCCCGATCAGAGTGGCGAGAAGTACACTGATCTTCATTGCCTTCGTCAGGGCAGTTCCGATCTTTGGGTGTGGAGTACGCACTTGCACGCGTCAACGAGTAATCTCAAGAGTCATCGTGTTTACGACCCCCGCAAGAGCTCGACTGCACGATCAATGCCTGGAATGACTTGGAAAATCTCCTACGGTGATGGGAGTAACGCAAGTTAGTCGATTCGTTCACTTTGCGTGCCGTTCGTACTGACAGTAATTGCAGGTGGCATTGTCTATTCGGATGTACTCACATTTAATAAACTGACGGTTCCTAACCAAGCCATCGAGGCTGCAGATCGTTTGAGCCCCACCTTTTTGTCTGAGAATGGTTCCGACGGCTTACTTGGTCTTGCATTTCCCATGTAAGCCGTCTGATTTCATCCGCCTTAATATCACAATCACAAGCTTGAAACCCTCAAGACTCAATACAATCAAGCCACATCCACAGAAGACCCCAGTACAACACCTGATCGAACAGAAAATTATCAGTCAACCGATTTTCTGTGCCAAATTGGTGAAAGGTGGTTCAGGGAGCTACTATACTTTCGGTTACATTCCACAAAACGTTGTGGACAGGAACCGCCGCATCACCTATGTAGATGTCGACTCAAGCCATGGGTTCTGGGAGTTTCCCTGTCCACAGTTGAGAGTTGGGCAGCACACAGTGAACCAGCGCCCGGGAAATACCGCTATTGCCGACACTGGTGAGTTCTCGTCGTTCATCATTCCACACCGTTGAAGATTTACGGTGTTACGTATAGGGACTACGGTAGGTGTACGATCGCCCTCAGTATGGACTAACCACGAAGACTTCATGTCCCCAGCTTATTTTGCTTGAGGACTCGGTACTTGACGACATCTATGGTCAAATTCGTGGCGCTCGAACGGACCGATCGGGCTGGGTTCTTCCTTCAAATGCCCATTGTCCAGACGTGTCCTTCTCTATTGGCGGAAATTTCTTTTCTATCTCCGGAGAAGATTTGAAGTTCGCGGACTCCGGAAATGGCATGAGTTTTGGGGCCATCCAAAGCCGTGGCTCCAATCGACAGGATATACTAGGAGACGTGAGTGTGATCGTCAAGTACCTCGTATGGATCTTACCTAAAGTTCACGTAAACCCCAGGTATTCCTAAAACGCGTGCTCGCCGTCGTAAGTTGTTTGTCACTGCTCCCAGACGTTGTTAACTCAGGAACCTCTTGATCAGTTTGACCAGACACCAGGGCGACCACGACTCGGGCTAGGCCAAAGGTCGTTCAATGAGAGGCCCACACAGCCTCCCTCACGGCGGGGTCGTTGAGTAATGATTTTTGGGATTTTTCTAGAATAAACAAATAGCAGCGCTGCCATCTACAAAAGCGTGTATGAATGCCACCTCAGATCCATCTAGGCCTTAGGTCGATTAAGATTTAGTAATGACTATAATCTACAGTGATCCTTAAGTGAACCTGATCAATCAATGGTTGTCAAGACCAAATTCCATCTAGAAGCGACAAGTAAACAGGAGGGTGAAAAGAATGTGTCCTCTGGCGCTTAGCGAATGAAACCCGGCACCAAGAGATAATTATCAAGCAGCGAAAAAAGCACTTCAGGTGTCCAGACTGGTCAACAGACGACACCAGGATGGTTAAGGAATCCGCAGGGGTGAGGTACTGGAAATTGAGGTGAGACGGGTTCTGTACACATGTGAGCCTCTCCGGAACTGCGGGGCCAGATCGAGAGCGTTGTTACCAGCGGTGAAAGGTTGAGCGAGAAAAAGCACAACAACGCAGTGCCCAAAACGCGAAATGAAGAGTTAAGCGTCCATTATCGGAGGAATACGCGAATAGAGGTAAGAAAAAGAAACGTGCACCAAAAATAAGAAAAAGGAGAAACTTGAGTGTTCGAAACGAGTTGCTGATTTGATTGATATGTCGCGAAAAGAGAAAGCGAATAGATGCACGAACATTTGGTATGCCAAACGTCTTGAGATTGATGGAGAGTGCGCGGGTTGTGAGTAATGATGCAGAGATAATAGAAGAACAAGGGAATGAAATCAGCGGAGGTGAGACAGTGACGGGACAGGGGTAGGTAATAGTACATCGAGAGTTTGCTGCGTCGTTGTGTTGCAGTGGAAGTCAGAGGCGAGGACCCGAGCGGTATGCAGATGACGAGGACTATTGCGAAGATAGCTAGAGTTTTCAGAGTTAAAAGGAGTGTAGGTAGGGAGTGATGGTAATGCTGTGTTCATTTTGGCGGAAGTGACGAATCAAAATTCGCCGTCGTAATGAAGGGTAACGCTACTGAATGCATGGAACAAATCATCCCTGTGTTGCTTCCCAGTGGTTGGAACAAGAACCCCATCCTCAGTCACCCCTAGCTTACGCGAGCTTTTGGATTTTGGATTACCACTAGAAGTCTGGCCAGAAAACGAGATCCTCTCATTCTCCTTCTCGACTGGATCCTTAGGGTCAGCAACATAAGGGTCTTTCTTCTTGGGAATGATCTAATAAAGAAGACTGAGACAGGAGACACGATCTTCAAGACGAGACGCACAGGAGGTTGCATGTGACGCAAAAGCCCCCAGTTTAGAGGAGTGAACCACTTGTGCTGCTTAACTTCACTGGCGCCGCTTTTGCTCCCTAATCTCCGCCATTCATCCTTGTGAAGTAATCGGAGAATGATATCGCGACATTGTCTACGGCAGATGCATGAGTCCTCTGCATAACACTATAGGCTGTGAACTCACGGAGAGCCAGTTGTTGAGTCGGGAAAGCGGACCTCATTTGCCAAAACATTGGTAAACGTCGCACTCCGATCACGTCCCTTGAAGGGTGTTGTTGCGTACTAAGAAAAGATTTAGCTTCAACATGTATCAAACCCACGAACGACCCACAATCATCTCATAGATGAGGATCCCCAATGTCCACCAGTCAACAGAGGACGTATGCCCAAGGTTCTTGATGACTTCAGGAGCAATGTACTCTGCGGAGGTAATTCAGGTCTCAGGAAAAAGGGTACGGAAGAAGGGAAGATAACAAGCCTTCTGTCCCCACAAACGAGTTCGTGCGCAAATGGGCAGTACATGACTTGGTGTCAACCAGCGGTACGCCGGGCGTAACACCAGTCACAATACTCGCAGGATTCCCCCCTGGTTCACCCGAAGCTTTAGCCAAGTCGAAATCCGAAAGCATGATGTGGCCAGACTCGTGCAAAAGAATGTCTTCATAGCAAACATCAGTGTCCATCCTCATCGTCCGAAAAAGTGAATGACCTACTTTCTGGTTTAAGGTCGCGATAAATAAAACCAAGTAAATGCAGATACTCGAGGGCCGCAACGACCTCCGCGGCGTAGAATCGGGCATCCTCCTCTGCCAGGCATTTCGATGGTAACATCTGCAACTGCCGGAAAAACTCTCCACCTGAGCAATACTCCATGCAGAAGTACAAGTAATTGTCGGACTGAAAAGAATGATAAAGTGTAATGATGAATGGATGGTTTGCCGTTGCTAGAATCTCTTGCTCAGCCAAAGCACGTTTGATCTTCTTGCGTGCAATCATTTCCTTTTTCGAGAGCACTAAAGAGAACAAAGACCGCTCCGTTTAGGTCACACAGTGCAAAGTATAGCATGAAAGCTCACACCTTTCATTGCATAGAGCTTCTCCGTGGCCTTATGCTTGACGAGATACACCTTGCCGACATCCCCGCGCCCGATGAGCCGAATCTTAGCAAAACTACTTGGTCCAACTTCAACCTGAATACGAAGTGAAAAAAAGGGTCGAAGAGAAGAAAAATCCATTTAGTTTTTCTTGCTTTGCCGAACGTTGAAACATGTGCAGCGAACCCACCGCTTTGACTTTGATGGAATTGCTGGAGTACGTCCTTCGGAACCGCGCGCGCGCCTCATCGACACCAGGGGACATGCCGACGGATCCTGATGCGACACTATTCGCTCTCGACCCACGTGCCGATCGCAAACCATATTTCGAAGCATACCGCGATGACGAAGAGGAAGTCGTATCCAATGAATCACCATTCTTCTTCTTAGGTGAGTCAACAGGTGCATTAGGGAGTGGAGGAGGAATCAAAAGCTCCGCAGGAGCGAGCAACCCATTTATGGTAACAGGGGGAGTGCTTTGTCTGCTACCAGGGACGTTAAATAAGTTTTTCGCGTTAGGGGCAGAAGCAACGCGTCGAATAAACCGTGTGGCAGCGTTTGGTCGTTTGACGCCTTCCGGCTTAGCAGGAGTGTTCTGATTTGAGCGCATTGACGTACGGCCCTTGCGCTTCATAGTATCAGCTGTTGCCGGTGGACTAGTTGACCGAGGACTCTCGAATGTAGGCGTTTGGGGGAAAAATTGGGTTTGTGATGCATCGGGTGTAGTGGTCAAGTTGAAACGTCGTTTCGAAGGCGAACGGCCTAGGAAACGCTGCGAAAGCGATTTGGAAGATGTTTTAAGAGACAGCTTTGGTGTTTGTAACGAAGCAGAACGAGATTGCGCACGCGATGGCGGACTGGAAACTGGAGGTGTTCTGGGACTTGTTGGCGTATCAAGTCGGGCACTTCTGCGGGGAGGGGAAGTCGAATCGCTTGAATGTGACGGAGACGAATTGTCATAATATGGCTCTTCTCCCGATGGTCTCGACAATTCTGAAGGGTACGTAGATGCTGAAGGAGAGTGATATGGTGCCGTATTCAGAGATGGGCGAGGGATAGGTGGATGAATGCCATTGGCATAAGCACCTGGAGTACGGTCGCCCTCTTGATCATCAAAATCTGTCCCATTGATGTGTACGCTAGGCGTCGGGGTATTCTCGATGCCTGGGCCATATTTCCGCTTGGTATCCTTGCGGAAACGAAATACAGACTTCCAAGAAGGTCCAGGGGATATTGATGAAGGGGTTGTCGCAGATACAACGCCTTGACGATGGTACAGAGGGGATCGAGGGGAGAGAACAGGCATACCTAGGTGGTGAAGGGAGCGAACACGAGCTGTCCGCTACAGCTTGCGGCTAAGCAAACTGGTTTTGGGAAGGGAAAGGTGGTTGGAAGTCGGGCCCGGTGATAAGCCATCGGATTTAATCCCAATGTCCGCCCAGGCGTACCTTCAATAAAGTTTAATTATAAAGACACCCACATCTTTCAATCTCATTTCTCCAGCATATTTCCTCATTCGGTTTGGTTACGAGTTGTCAATAATCTCGTTTCTTTTCCATCCGTGCCGATCTAGTCGACCTTTGCCGCATGCATACCGAGGATTAACCAATATACATGGGTAAGACGCTGAGTGCTGCATTGAAGCTCTAAACACTCTCCAAGTTTGTTGACTTCTTCAACTTAGACCCAGGGTAATCAACATGCGCCGGTCCCAATTCCCGCTGGTTGCGGGCCGTGAGCCAGCAAAAGCGATCAAGCGATTTGATAGTCACACACAACTACAATGGGCATCTTCTGATTCTTCCCTGCTGTCAAGCAGACATAAATCGTATGGCATTCAATACAATCCTATTTGGAGCAAATTCTTTGATACAAGTACCTATCCCGGATATATTCTCACAAGGGCGGACACCCTTTTCTCAATCCAACGCTTTTCTTTACAAATTTTGAGAAAATTACCCAAAAAAGGATAAATCGGGTTCACTCGACTTCTATTTCATCCATCGGTAAGCAAGCACCCCCAGTTTGAAAATATGGACATACCCCATCACTGAGACGATCCCCCCGAATAATCCCAAAGAACGGTCTTGATCTGTGTGTAGTTGTCAATTGCATACGATCCGAGTTCACGGCCTATGCCGGATTGCTTGTACCTGCGACAAAAATAGAAGATCATTAAAATGTTGCTGATGCGGGGCAGAGGAATCGCCACACCCTCCAAATGGTGACTGGGACGACAGTACAATATGAAATTGCACGTCAGCAACGTAGACCTCTTTCCCACAAGGGTGGGTAAAGGGTGAGAGTTTTGATCGCACCTGGTTGTAAAGAAGTCCGTATTGATTCACCCAAACGGTCCCCGCTTCCAAGCTCGCCTGAACACGCTGACATTGATTCGCGTCACCTATTAGAACATGAGGAAAGTTTGGGGTTCCACCAATGAAAGAGAGAAGCGGGTTTTCACTTACTCGAGTGAAATCCTGCACCCAAGCCGTATGTCGTATTGTTCGCGAGTTCGATCACCTCCTCTTCCGTGTTGAACTTGGAAACCACCAATACTGGTCCAAAGATCTTAACCCCGACAAACGATGACCGCAAATCATCAGAATATCGATGATGGATAAAGAGGATAATAATCAAGCGAACCTCTTCTTTGACAACTTTCATGTCCGGAGTGACATCACCAATGACTGCGCAGGTCATGTAAGCGATCGAGAACAACCGACGGGACGTATACTATCTCCCCAAAGGAGAAAGCATCCGAAGATATGATTTACTTGTTGGAAGATAGTACCATCCTTTGCCTTCCCACTTGGTACCACCATAGAGAATCGAAGCTCCAGCTTCCTTCGCGCCCTCCACATAATTAACGACCTTGTCACGTTGAGCCTTGCTAACAAGTGGACCTCCGAGGGCTCCTTCCTTGAAGTTATCCCCGTAACCAGCCGTCCATTCCTCGGCGGAGGCTTTAAGTTCCTTCAAGAAGGCATCGTACACGGAAGCTTGGACGTAAAGTCGAGACCCAGCACTGCAATCCTGGCCCTGGTTCAGGAAAATACCTCCAGTGACATGGGTCGCCGCTGCAGTGAGGTTTCAATACATCAGAAACCTGAATTCAAATCTGACATGGCAACAGTGCAAATTGTCATTGCTCACCATCTTTCAGATTAGCGGATTCAAAAATGATGTGCGGGCTCTTGCCTCCCAATTCAAGTGTGACCTGGTTTGAGGGTACAAATTTGCAGTTTCAGCGTCCAGACTATCTATTTGATGCGAGAGCTAGCACCTTTTTCAGGTTGCTAAGCGCAGCAGCCTGCATGATCTTTCTCCCAGTGAGAGTGGAGCCGGTAAAGGCAACCTTATCGACATTGAGATGCGAAGCCAAAGCAGCGCCCCCAATCGGCCCGTAAGAGGGCACGCAGTTGAACACCCCTGGCGGGAATCTTCGAGACAGGAACATGTATGTAAACTTCGATTCGAGAGAAATCCTTAATTTGCTTACCCTGCTTCCGCGACTAGTTCACTGAATTTCTGCGTGAACGCTTCAATGAGGCACAAGCGAAGGATGGTAAGTCCAATGAGTTACGTACCAAAGCAGGCAACGGCGTGAGCTCTGATGGCTTAAGAATGACGGTGCAACCAGCAGCGAGGGCGGGCCCGATCTTCCAAGCCCTGAGCGCACTTTGAGTTTCACAGCCGCCGGAGGAACGATCGGACTCACAGCATCATGATGTTGTAGTTCCATGGAATACTTAGGAGTGATGAGCCATGATGTTGTCAACCTTAGAAACCTGTATATGGAAGCGTACATTTGGGCACAAACCCCAAACGGCTCGACGCGGGTGGAGGCTGACTTGAGGCCTTTATCATCCACCTCAATAGTCTATTGGGGATTCGTCAGGGCGATGGTCCAGAACCCCTGGATAGGACCTGATATGAACCTGCCCAAAAATCTTGTCGGCCCAGCCAGCGTAATATCTGATGGATCATATTGAGCAATACAACCATCAGCGAGAACATATATAAGCTGTCTCATACCGAATACACGCAATTGAATCAGGCAGATCCACCTCCCTGGCTACCTGTGCGCTCTTGCCATTGTCCAATGCTTCGAGGCCAGCAAACGCTTCAGCATCACGTTCCAGAAGATCGGCTAACCTATTCAACAGCTTTCCACGTTGCACAGGTGGGAAGTTGCGACCCCATACGGTTTTTGAACGCATTTCGAGAAGAGGCGACGGCGATATCAATGTCCTGTTCTGTAGCTATAACCGAACCGCCACGCACGTTTGGTCAGGGCGGCATCGTGAACATGTGGAACAGGGGTAGAGATAGGGACCGACCTGAAGAGACGGTCGCTAGAAGCTCCTCGGTGACAGGATTGATCGAACTATTTCATTGCCAGTTTTTTCTAATTAGGCCTCTAAACGACGGCAACACTAACTCAATAGTAGCACCCTCAACGGAAGGAACGAATTTATTGTCCTGAAAGCAGGTATCAAAACTGATGTTCCGATGAGCATCTCCTGTCCGCTGCAACTCACAATAAATAGACCTGTTGGAACATCTAACTTGCGCCCATTTGGGAAAGCGAGGTTGACAACGGCCGGGATCTGCTTGGCCATGAGGGAAACTCGGTGCCGAAAGTTGTTGCACAAGGGAGCCCGACAGAGCAGCCCCACTTCTCGACCACGTGCAGAGGATGTACGATAACAATATCATCCTTGATCAGGCCAATAGCAGGAGTGCAAGCAAGGATATTATATACACAACGAATCCGGATAAGGACGGCAACGACTTGTTTGTCATAGAGGCTGGAGTCCTGCCTAGGGAACGACTACATTAGCTTATTGCATGTCCACGATGCTGCTTCCTGCTCCTTGAAGGGTTTCGGCACCCCAAACCTCCATTCTTCGAAGCACCAGCAGGTCAGTTCAAAAAGCAGACACGCTGCATCCTTAAAGTCAGGGAACAAGATCAAGGAGTTTGTATTATCCTCCTCAACTTTCCATTACATTATACTGTGGCGCCAACTGCAGCAATTGCTCTCCCGACACTAGTGCCATCGATGCTATCGACGTTCCTGAATTCCATATGCTTTCAGAACTTCGTCCCCAACAGACGATGGGCTCTTGAACAACGGATCAGTTCCTCCAGCCGTCTTGGGAAACGCGATCACATCCCTTATTGAAGAAGTGTTTACACAGAATGGTCATGAGACGATCGAACCCTGCCATAACAGATGCCGATTAGCACGACTGCAGGAGTGTGGGTAAGATTGTATGGAATAACCTAGGGCGATGCCGCCATGAGGTGGCGCTCCGCAGCGGAGAGCATGTACTAACGGCTCGAAGGGTTCTCTCTCTTCCCTGGAAGCTTGAAGGAATTTTTTCAGTAACCCCCGTTGATCGTGTGCAGGACATTGACATACTTGAAGGACTTGCTTGAATACATACTCTTGAAGTTCAGCATCATGATACGGACAGATCCCACCCCCTATCTCATTTCCGTTAAAGAACAAGGTCATAATGCTGGCCGCGAACCTATCGAATCACGCCAGAAGGAAAATCATCAGCGGTGTTAGAAAACAAATGAACCGAAAACCTCGTACGTTAGCCGGGTTGATAGTCCCATCTAACAATCCTTCCGCGTCTTCCCCACATTGGGGCAGTGAACGGATGATGGGAACTACTCCAGCGACCGTGGCCCAGGAAAGCATCTTTATCCGCATCAGCACGGGTAAACAAAGGAAACTCTGTAATCCAAAGAAAATTGGGTTCGTGCGGCGGCGAATAGCCTTTAAGGTCACCCGCAGTGTAAGGGCACGAAGACGGATTCCGTACGGCTGAGACGCACCAAGTTTTGCAGCTTCATCTGCCAAGCGAAGCCTTGTCCTCCCGAGAAGAGTCGATCCACCCTGTGGTGATAGTTGGGATAAGGACGTATTGTTCAAGACAGGAAAGAGATAATCACCTCAAGCCGCTTTTCCCTCAGCGCCAAGAACAAAATGTCACCAGGTTGGAGTGATGCCAGGGTATCGGGACGATCAAACCCGTGGTTCACATCACCAACCCGGTCAACCGCGTGCACAGCAAATTGGAGCCCTTCCACCAGTTATGCTGATTCTCCGAGGCGATCATGATGCGCTCCGCCTAGTTCGCATGTCGAAGCGTCAGAATGAGCTCTCGAACAGGGACCTTTGAACCACACCTGGCAGTCATTGAGGCCTAACGCCACTTCCGAGGCTTCTGATGCAGCTTTGGAGAAGGCAACTTCCGTCATTGCAGAAGACTGTTGGCTGCCTCTGATGATAATACATTCCAATACTTTGTCCGAGGCATCGAGAAGCCCGGCAACCGGCTCGGGGAGCAGTGGCGCAGCATTCTGGATCTATTGGGACCGGGTCACAGGATATAGACGGCTTCATCGGGGCGGAATTAGCCTCACCAAGCAACCAAATCGCGTATCAGGTTTATCAGACCCATACTATCCCAAAAGAACGATTGGCATCATGAGTGTAGGGACAGCTGAGTGACATGCGAGGGGGATCATACCTTAGCCATAGCTTCCTCATACGTCAGCACGTGGAAATTTCGATCTAGCTCCATGCCCTTAACTTCACGCCAAACTTGTCTTATGATGCCTTCGACAGTATCTTTGACTTCTCGCCCTCCAATTCTCCATCCGTCTTGATGTTGACCGTTATGATCGCCCCATGAAACCCAGGCCATCTCCATATCAACTTGGGTAAATTCGGCTGCCTGTCTTTCCTGCCATCTTCATCTCTAAAACATCGAGCAAATTGATAGTACCGGTCAACACCACCCGAAATAATCAGGAGTTGTTTAGGTTGTTGAGGCGACTGTGACAGGGCATAGAAGTGGGGACCAATGGTTGCGGATGACGCGCCATTTGTGGGGGAAGCCGATGCAGGTAATCGGGCGGGCACAAGGAATTCTCGCGCCCCTTCGGGCGACGAACGCAACAGCATCGGGGTTTCGATTTCAGTAAACCCTGATATGAGATGTAAGGCTGAGAAGTCACTCTCAGCACGCCAAGGATATCATTGCCATTTACCGCTATCTGCCAGATGTGACCGTATAATGTTCGCGACCTGACTTCGAGTTCGGAGATTCTGGGAAAGATAATCTCGTCTCAAATCCAAGTAGCGATATCGAGATCGCAAATTCTCATTTGCCTTCGATATAAAAGTCAGCGAGCGCGCAGTTGAAAGCATGTTCATTTTCCCTACAAGATTCTGGAGATCTGACGGGTAAAATGGGAGTTCTCGTTCTGCCGCATTTAGAACAGTGACATCATCCAAGATCACTTCTACCCCTCCTGTTTCTTTCTAATTCAACTATCAGCTATGCGTGAGAGACAAATACATGACTGGCAAGCTCACGTCTCGCTGAGCTTGTTGTGGCCGTGTTTTCACTCTGCCCTGAATTAGCAATGTAGACTCCAAAGGCACGTTAGATAGCTCTTCAATAATGTTCCGAGAAATCGGTGAAAAGGACGGAGCCGAAGAGCCATCCTTGGAAGCATCATGACGAGGCAGCGCAACTAACTGTGTGGTTCCGAAGCTGTCTTTCAAGGAAAAGAAAGCCATACTCTTCGATATCTTCCTTTCTATCAATTACGAAAACTAATTAAACTAGCCAAAAAGATGAATGCGCGTACCTAATAGAGGTGAGCCATCCTGTTAGAATGACCTGCTCTCCGTCATGCTCAGGTCCCAGTCCCCCGCATGTATGCGTCCGAGGAGGATATGGTCCTAAAATCAAGCAGAAAATTCAAATATAACACGCATTAGCTACGTTTGCGACTCACTTCTGTGGGCCAGTGCTCGGCCA